>NC_064639.1:384597504-384900535 GCF_023864345.2 Schistocerca serialis cubense
CCAATTTGAAGCAGGCTCTTTCTGCCTCATTTAATTTAGTAAATAAATGTAAATTTCGTGTGACTAGGGTTTGCCGTCAGGTAAACCGTTCGCCGGGTGCAAGTCTTTCGATTTGACGCCACTTCGGCGACTTGTGCGTCGATGAGGATGAAATGATGATAAGGACAGCACAACACCCAGTCCCTGAGCGGAGAAAATTTCGGACCCAGCCGGGAAATGAACGCGGGCTCATAGGATTGACATTCTGTCGCGCTGACCACTCAGCTACCGTCATAGTAAGCCAATATAATGCCGACACCCATACACACAAATTTGTCAATGGATGAATGAATAAATAAGTAAATAAAAGTATTAGGTAAAACTTCTCCGATCATAATACTGTAAAGAACGTACCATAAGATTTGAAATAGGAAAACAGAGACGAAGCCAGACATTTACGAAAAGTATATATGAAAGCTGAGGATGAATAATCGTCTTGAGGTTGAAGCTCTTTTGTTTGTGTTTAACAATACATACACTATGTGATCAAAAGGATCTGGACACCTGGCTGAAAATGACTTACAAGTCCGTGGCGCTTTCCATCGGTAATGCTGGAATTAAATATGGTGTTGGCCCACCCTAACCCTTAATGACGGCTTCCACTCACGCAGGCATACGTTCAATCAGTGCTGGAAGGTTTCTTGGGGAATGGCAGCCCATTCTTCACGGAGTGCTGCAATGAGGAGAAGTGTCGATGTCGGTCGGTGAGGCCTGACACGAAGTTGGCGTTCCAAAACAGCCCAAAGGTGTTCTGTAGGATTCATGCCACGACTCTGTACAGGCCAGTCCATTACAGGGATGTTACTGTCGTGTAACCACTCCGCCACAGGGCGTGTATTATGAACAGATGCTCAATCGTGTTGAAAGATGCAATCACCATCCCCGAATTGCTCTTCAACAGTGGGAAGCAAGAAGGTGCTTAAAAGATCAATGTAGGTCTGTGCTGCGATAGTGCCACACAAAACAACAAGGGGTGCAAGGGGGAAACAATACTTTAGAATTGCTAGCGCAGTTGATTTACTTAACACGCAGCAAACTCCATCCGTCTGGAGCTCCATCATGCATAAAAACCGCCCGTTTCTTGTTCTTAACCGTCTGTTACATCATCTCTGCGGTTTCATATCCACTGTACACCGATAAGGAGTGCTAACCTCCTCGACATCCTCGCATCTGGAGAAATCTTGTGCTCTTGGATGGGTACGGCGCAGTAATTACAGCCTTGGTTCACACTGTTCCTGCACGAATCGTGGAATGTAGCGGTCTACTTCTGATCAGCTTCAGGGAGCGTTGGTCAAAGACAATGTGAGGAGATCTTTCGGTCTCTAAGTTTATCCTAAGAATGCTAGAATGCCCTGTGACTCCCAACCACATAAAGAAAGATCATAAGTTACGCACTATGATCGAAGTGCTAGAGTTATGTAGGTGGCTGTCTGGTATACTTTGGTGCGTTATGTTCGAGAATTAACAATGAATGAACATACTGCACAGTCACGTACTTACATTCGTGATCATACTCGCAATGTAGTGGAGGGGCTGTTTAGCAATGATACAGAAATTGGTAAGCATGCAGCCGCATCATTGGTCGGAGTTGAAATTATGATAAAACTGCTAAAATTGTTCGCACTATCAACAATGATGCTTCTTATTACAGTACATCGATGGTGTCTTTTCCATCCCAACAGTCCAGGTACGCTGTTGATTACCGAACAATGTGATTTACACTGTGCGATGTCTAGTTTCCTAGCAGAGTCAACGGACCAAACGTGTTAATGTCAGTTTAGAAACTGACACAGACGTCAAAGTCGTGGTGAGGAAAAAAATGTATGGCAGTGTACAAAACGTGTTACAGCAGAAAAAGCTATGTATCAAACAGTGATCAGGGTCCCTCGCCTGCGACTGATAACATGTGGAAGAAGGTTCTCATACAGTACAGGAGATGAAACTTTACACCTCTCTGTGCAAGCGACATCGATAAATGGCCACCTGCTCCAGTGGATAAATCCCTGTATATTTAATAGGATCGCCACATATGCTCGATGCCGGCACGTACACGGTATTCGATTTCGATATATCGGAAGAGAGAGATTCGGTAAAAATCTATTGCATGAAATGAATGGAGCTTTTATAGTTCATAATTTTTCTCTGCTGGGTGGTACAGAATAACGATGATAGAGTGTTTGGTTAATAGACATGATGGATCCTGAGGGATGACAACATGTTCCCACTTTCACCAAGTGGTCAAAACACGGTCCTATAGCATTAACTCAGCTCACTCTTTTTCTACACAGGTTGCAGTATGTGGTGGATATTGCTCTCTCTAACTTCTGGGTAAAATTGCTAAAATTGATCTCGCTATCACCTACGGTGTGTATTACAGTACATCGCTCCATATCAATGGTGTCTTTCCGATCCCGACCATCCACTCAGTGCGCTGTTGATTACCGCATAATGTTTGACTAACAAAACACCGACATCGATAACTGGCCACCTGCTCCAAAGAATCAATACCTGTATTTTTAATAGGATCGCCCCATATATTTGGGTGACAGACATAAATGCACATTGAGACACAGATCTCCTTTGGACTAGCTGTATGAAGTTTGGAGATGTGCCGCAAAATCTTTGTCCTTCCATCATGCCATATATGATGAGTAGTCTTCCTAATTTTCCCAACTAGAAACACCATCGTAACTGCTCATACTATCTCTCCTACTACCCGCGTTGCAGGGGAAAGCTTCGTTTGGCGCTGGTCTTACACACTGTACGCGGCTGGTTGAGATATGACACCATGTTCCCATTTCCACTGAGTGCTCAAAACGTGCTTCTGTCGCATTAACCCAGCTCGTCCCGTTTCCCTACAGGATACAGAAGGTCCTAGATATAGCGCTCTCCGAATTCCGTACAGGTCAGACTTAAATTCGGACGATCACATGGACTAAGCTGCAGGGAGGACAGAGCAGAGAGATAGGAGCAGTTACAAGATGCAGAGGGACTGTCTAAGAAACAGCGCTGGAGTTTCTGTCGTATGGGATCTTTAGCAGATAGGTTCGAAAAATGTGACTCATTTAGAGATGTGAGAGTGCCACGAATATTATTCACTAGTGGCTGTAATCATTAAAAGGTGTTTCTACAGGATCCAACGCAACTAAGTGGTTGAATGGATAGACTTGATTCCAAATTGTGGACAGCATTTCTACCAGAAAGTGTAACACAAAAATGGTTCAAATGGCTCTGAGCACTATGCGACTTAACTTTTGAGGTCATCAGTCGCCTAGAACTTAGAACTAATTAAACCTAACTAACCTAAGGACATGACACACATCCATGCCCGAGGCAGGATTCGAACTTACGACCGTAGCGGTCGCTCGGTTCCAGACTGTACCGCCTAGAACCGCACGGCCTCTACGGCCGGTAAGTGTAACACAATCAGTGGCTCGTGTGTGTGCACCTGTAGACTTAAGACCCCTTTCTATGCATGGTGACGGTAACGTAGTCACGACGATAGTGCTTTTAATAGCACGGTCCTTACGCAAAATGTATGTTGTGGGCTGTAGAATCCCTCGTCAGCTTCAGATGTCATTTCTCAATAGTGTTCCTCGAAAAGAACATCGTGCTCCCTCCATGGATTCCCACTTGACCTACCGGGTGAGTGTAATCCGACTACAGAAAAAACCAAAACAAAACTTACTCGCCTTGCAGCGTTACTCTAATGTTCAATTTAATTTCGAAACAACGAGGACATTCTGCCGTGATCGGTAGTTTTCGCATCAAAATAGTAGAAGTTTATTTTTCCTGATTTTACGCAGGGTGGGTATGTCTCACGCTGATTATTTGTGATCGGTGGCGGTACACTTCGCTGGACGTCACAAAATAATGAGATGCGAGTGCAGTCGAACGTAAAAAACTATACCGATTTTGCTCATAAAACTAAATGAAAATTGACTTTGTCTATTATCATGGAAAGAGGCCTTTTATTATCGTCGCGAATGTTTTTTTTTTTGTTTTTTAATAGTTGCTTTATTATAGGAGTCAAGTTGATGTTTAGTCCAGAACAGAACAGCAGGCGACTTCTCTACGAGATCGCAGCTCCCCATTGGTCCCAGCTGGGTCATCCAACGTGACGTTAAACAAAAGTGTTTTCCATCTCAGAACGAGAGGCCTATTGGAGGCGTTGAGGACCTGTATAGTCTGTGACAGCTCGTGACCGCAGTTGCACCCCTTAACCATTAGGGAAGGCTGTGTCACTATACTTTAGACGACAAAGGTGCATTTGGGAAAGCCGTCCTTTTATCTCCTATTGTTTAGTTAACTATACCTGCTTTTGTGTTGACGAAGGACCATCGTATCCAGGGGGAAAGTGGCCAGCATGTGTCGCGAGGCTGCTGGTGGAGTAGCTCCCTCATTCGGTCCATCCACCCTGGAGGTAGAGAGATGGCCTCGCAGTTTGTGATTGTACATCGAGGAGAAAGCAAGTTCGACTACCGCCTCCTCTGTAGTCTCTTAAGACAACGATTTTCCCTAGTACATGTGCTACATTATGACCCGTTCAGTACGAGTGCTGGTTTTTTACGACAATTTCGAAGTGTAGTTAGAACTGTGACGCCTTTTTCGATCAGCTGTGATATCATGTATTGGCATCGATTACCTGGGCTGTGGGGTGATTTTTAGTTGGTGTCTGTAGCGAACTCCAAAGTCAAACAACGATAGATGGAGGTGGTGGAGATTAGTGTTTAACGTCCCGTCGACAACGAGGTCATTAGAGACGGAGCGCAAGCTCGGGCGAGGGAAGGATGGGGAAGGAAATCGGCCGTGCCCTTTGAAATGAACCATCCCGGCATTTGCCTGAAGCGATTTAGGGAAATCACGGAAAACCTAAATCAGGATGGCCGGAGACGGGATTGAACCGTCGTCCTCCCGAATGCGAGTCCAGTGTGCTAACCACTGCGCCACCCCGCTCGGTCAACGATAGATGCTGTGTGCTTGCAGGTAATACACTTTTTTAAACTCCCCTCTGTCCAACACCAGCATGTAGTCAGTTGAAGTATTTCCCACCAAAAAAAATAAACATTTTACCTTACACCCCAGCCTTTTTCCCCCTTGCTTGTAGGTGTAGGGTAGAGTTTGAGTGTCTGTGTCTGGTTCCGAGTGGTACTGCGAAACTTATTCCCAGCAGGATAACACCAGTTATATGGTATCGTCAGTTTTTGTGGCGTATTGCGCTGTTTTGCCATCCTAGTGTAGTGCTGTGCATATAGTTGTGTAATTACACCCGATTTTTGTGCTTAATTACGTAATTAGGATCGATTTTTGCGTCTGTTTCGAATGGTATTGTCAAATTTTTTCCCGTCTGGATAAGACCAGTTGTATGGTATCGTTAGTTTTTGAGCTGTATTGTGATTTCAAGCCGTCCTCGTGCAGCGCTATGCATTCAGTTGTGTGATTAGGACCGATCTTTGTGATTAATTACGTAATTAGGATCGATATTTGCATTAGTTTCCCGACCAAAATAAATTAAGTACACTGACCTAACCTTCCTCTTCGTATCTGGACAGTTTCCATGTATTAGGGGGTGCACTTAGGCTTTCCACCCAGTAGAATCAGGGTTCAAGTTGCTGATACATTGCGTATTTTGTGTGCACTGAAGGTTTGTGCACTGCATTATATTCGGGTGTTCAAGTGTCGTGAGCGTGTTTGCATAGCGGTACCCATGCATTATTTCGGTGATCTACGAGTAGTATACACGTCTGTATGCTGTGTACGAGATTATTTCAGTAATTTACGAGTTTTTTGCGTCTCTACACATCAGTGTACTGCATTATTTACAAGTAGTTTCAAGGTCTGTAAACTGTATATTGTGACCTCAAGTACGTCAGGCTGTTTTATATCAGTGTAATAAATAAACTAGGTGAAATCCATCCCTGAATAAATTGTTCCAAAAATAAATAAAGTACACTCCTTCCCCTCTCCAGCAGCCTAGAACAGTCTGTTTCCTTTTCCTGCCAATTGTCCCCTCCAGACTGCCGGGGGGATGAGGAGGCTGGGGTAAACGCGTGGCTGAGAAAAACACGCGATCTCATCATGATGCTGTGCTCCTACTGACTGAACTTCACTATCACATGACCTATTGTGGCGCCCTCTAGCCGTGAAGTCGCCAACCAGCTCAGTTCTTTGGTCTGCTGGATAGGAGGCAGTTGTCTCTTGTGCGGTGGGAGCTTATAAGTAGGTTTTAGAGATGACAGACAGTTCCAGCAGAGACATATGTTTCCATGCGTTGTGTTAGCATCTTTAATGCGTCTCGATGCAAAGCATTTATTTGCAGGACCATATTCTTCCTCTTCATATGTTCAAGCATTAATGCTTTCTTCCATTCTTCATGTAGTGAGCTGTGGATGCATTCCTCGGCTGAATGAGTGCATGTAATACAGCTATTAAAACTACCCCTGTCTGTCACCAACTCTCACTAATTGAACACATGCTCCTTCCACACCGACAGCTCAACAAGCACTGATATCTCAGCCTCTTGTGGTGGTAACACCACACTAAGCCCCTAATTCTGTAGGTAGATAATAAATTTAAACAAATTTCAGTAAGAATGAGATTTTCACTCTGCAGCGGAGTGTGCGCTGATATGAAACTTCCTGGCAGATTAAAACTGTGTGCCCGACCGAGACTCGAACTCGGGACCTTTGCCTTCCGTGCGCAAGTGCTCTACCATCTGAGCTACCGAAGCACGACTCACGCCCGGTCCTCACAGCTTTACTTCTGCCAGTATCTCGTCTCCTACCTTCCAGACTTTACAGAAGCTCTCCTGCGAACCAGGAGGTTGGAAGGTAGGAGACGAGATACTGGCAGAAGTAAAGCTGTGAGGACCGGGCGTGAGTCATGCTTCGGTAGCTCAGATGGTAGAGCACTTGCCCGTGAAAGGCAAAGGTCCCGAGTTCGAGTCTCGGTCGGGTACACAGTTTTAATCTTCCAGGAAGTTTCAAATTTCAGTAAATTTATACATATTTATTCAAATTTTATTCGAACTGAATAACATCATGAGCAGTCTCTAGTGAGGGCAGCCCCATACTAACTCCCCACAGCTGCAGGAGTAAGCTCTTGGAGCAAAATTCCCTCCAAAATTCGAAATTCCCGCCCATTTTCCAAGAGGATAACGTGACATCATGCAAGAAGTCGGAAAGGGGGGGGGGGGGCGGGGGGCTGCCAGGTAACCCGTAGAAGCACATAATTCGATTTCCCGCCAAAATTCAAATTTCCCATCAGCAGGTGTGGCAGGGGGCTTGGCACTTTGTCACCAAAAGCCGCCATCTTGGATAAAGATACTCACATCATCAGCAGACTTCACGGCCGGAAAGGTGGGACGGGGACTGCTGGGGGAACCGTAGAAGCACATAATTCAATTTCCCGCCAGAAATTCAAACTTCCCGCTACAGGGGCGTGGCACTTTCCCGCCAAAAGCAGTCATCTTGGATAACGGTACTCGCATCATCAGCTGAAGTCACGGCCGCCATCTTGGATTACGTCATGCGATTCTGCCAAGAGTACAGGCCGCCATCTTGGATCTACATCTACATATATACTCCGTTAGCCACCAAGCAGTATGTGGCGGAGGGCAATATTCGCGCCTAAGTCATATTTCCGCCCTCTGTTCCACTCCCGGAATCGAGCGAGGGAAAAATGACTGTCTGAACGCCTCAATACGAGCTGTAATTTCCCTTATCTTTGAATGGTGATAATTACGTGATTTGAAAGTTGGTGGTAATAATATATGGTCTACATCCACGACAAAGATCGGATTTTGGAATTTATTGAGCTTCCCCTCCCGTTTAGCACGTCGCGTACCTGAAAGTGTGTCCCACTTCAAATTTTCTGTGAGACTTGTAACGCTCTCGCAATGGCTAAATGTACCAGTCACAAATCTTGCCGCTCTTGCTTGGACCTTTCCAATCACTTGAATCAGACCCAACTAGTAAGGGTCCCATACAGACGAACAATACTCTAAGATTTGATGAACTACAGTACTGAAAGCAATTTCCTTCGTAGAAGGACTGCATCGCTTCAGGATTCTGCCAATAAACCGAGATCTAGAGTTCGCCTTACCTGTTACTTGTGTAATCTCATCGTTCCATTTGAGATCATTTCGAATAGTCACACTCAGATACTTGAATGCTATTGTCGCTTCCAAAGACTGGTCATTTCTTTTGTACTCGTACATTAACGGGGATTTTCGCTTTGTTATACGCAGTAGGGTACACTTACTAATATTGAGAGATAACTACCAGTATTACACCACGCATTTACTTTCTGCAAATCCTCACTGATTTGTTCACAACTTTCGTGTGATACTACTTTAATTAGACTACAGCATCATCGGCAAACAGTCTAATGCCGCTGCCAATACCATCAACCAGAATGATTACGTAAACCGTAAAACGCAACAGACCTATTACGCTGCCCTGGGGCACACCTGATGTTACGCTTGTTTCTTTTGAAGTCTCCTCATTTTGGATGAAATACTGCTCTCTGCCTATAAGAAAACTTTCTATCTAACAGAATATGTCATCGGATAGACCGTAAGCGAGCACTTTTTGGAGTAAGCGACAGCGCGGAACTGAGTCGAACGCCTTACGAAAGACAAGAAATATGGCATCAACCTGGGAGCCGGTATCTGGAGCCTGTTGTATATCATGCACAAGGAGGGCCAGCTGTGTCTCGCATGACCGCTGTTTCCTAAAACCGTGATGGTTTCTGCAGATGAGCTTCTCAGAGTCTAGAAAGGTCATTATGTCTGAACACAAAATGTGTTCCATGATTCTATAACAAAGCGATGTCAGTGAAATTGACCAGTAATTATGAGCATCCGTTTTTCTACCCTTTTTGTAGATTGCTATGATCTGGGCCTTCTTCCTGTCCTTGTGGAACTTTCCGCTCTTCCAACGATCTCTAATAGATGATGGATAAGACTGGTGCTATATTTGTAGCATAGCCAACATAAAATCTTACGGGGATACCGTCTGGGCCAGATGCCTTCCTGGCGTCTAAGGGTCTTAACTGTTTTACAACCCCAGATACACTATACACTATGTCAGCCATCCTTGGGTTTGTTCGAAGACTGAAAGGAGGAATGGTGCTGCAGTCCTCTACCGGAAACGAGTTTTTGAAAGCTAGGACTAGAATTTCGGCCTTCCGTTTACCATTATCCATTATATTATTCTTACTGTCAGCAAGAGAAGGTATTGAATTATTTGTAGTGTTCAAAGATTTTACGTACGGCTAAAATTTTTTGGGGTTATTTTTAGAATCTACAGATAAAATATTGCTTTCAAATTCGTTAGAAGAATCTCTCATTGGCATATTGACAGCTGCTTTCCTTTCGCGTAATTTCTTTTTGTCAATGGGGCAGTACTACGTTTAAAACGACTGTGCAAAATACTCTGCTTTCTCAGTAACTTCCTAATATGTTTGCTGAACCAAGGTGGATCCTTTCCTTCCCCTATATTTTTGCTAGGCACATATTTCTCCAGCACGTGGTGGACAATACCGTTAAATTGCGACCAAAGATGCTCAATATCTTTGTGTCCCGTGGTGATTGCTTGGAGCTGACTATGAAAATATTCATTAATGACACTTTTATTTGTTTTCCCAAACAAGAAAACTCTACTCTGTTTCTTTGTTTTTTTGCAACTTCCACTGACATAGAAGGCGCAACGACTTATGGTCACTAATACCTTCTTCTACATAAACTTCCTCAAAAATGATCAAGTCTCTTTGTCGCCAAGATATCTAATATTTTCCCATCTCGAGTTGGTTTTCTAACCAGTTGCTCAAGGTTCTGTGTTGAGAACGCTCCTAGAATAACTTCACTCGACACTTTGCTTCTGCCCCCTGTGATAAACATTTAATTTTCCCAGTCAATGGACGCCAAATTGAAGTCTCCACCTATAACTAATGGATAGTTTGGATATTTATTTCCTATGTACTCAAGAGTTTCCGTGAAACGTTCTGCGACATTTGTAACGGATGCTGGTGGTATATAAAAACATCCTGCTACAATGGTCACGCCTTGCCTGATCGACAGCTTTATTCAGACCCAGTATCGATCTCAACTGCTTTTAAACAGGTTTTAACTGCAATGAACACACCACTCCCCATAGCATCAGTCCTATCCTTCCTAAACATTGTCCAATCTGTTCTAAATTTCACTGCTATTTATGTCTGGTCTCAACCAACTTTCGATACGTAATACAGTTTTTTATTATTTATTTTATGGCCTTCATTGGACCACTCTAGTCCAAAATACAAAGTTGTAAACTAGTTGTTACATAGGGATACAATTTCGCTCAACAATAACTTAATATGATATTCAGGTAATATAATTATTAGCGTCTATTCTTATATGAAATGTGTTTTGCTCTTCTGTCTGTCCAATATTTCTTCATTTTTTCAAATATTTTCTTTCTTTCTTCATCTGAGACCACTCTTCCTGTTCTCCTTTTATTGATTTTCATTTGTAGTCTGGTTTGCGGGTCTTGCAGTATTCTGGTTTTCTCTGTCTTGTTTTTCAGGTCATCTACTGTAATTTGGAGTTCTTTTATATCTTCCTTAATTGCTGTGATCCATTTAATGTCGCTCTTGCTATTCCACAATTTTTGTATTATTTTTTTGCTAATTCTGTTTTCTGGAGTTCTCATCAGATGTCCAAAGAATGAGATGCGTTTCTTCCTAATACAGTATTGGCATTACTCCTGTTTATTTTGGAGAGAAACCCGGAGATCTTGCTACAGACACTTCGACAATTTGTTAACATGAGCTTTAACATATTTAAATCCTTTGGAATGACCTGTTTAGTCGATCTAACAATTTTTGCACTTGGCACGACCACATCAGTGTCATAAACTGGTAATTTTTCAGGCCAACTGTTTGTTACCTATGGGGAGGAACCTAATCTAAAAAAACCATGTGCACGCTACAAGTACTGTGCTACCCATGTAGCTACTTCCTGTGTGTAGTGCACCCATGAGCTACCAAGGGGCGTCCTTCAGCCTTCCACCCCATAGCGTAGTTCGAGAAATCTGCAACCATTTTCGTCACAGAGTCGACGTAGCCTCTGGTTTCGATTCTCCACTTAAAACCAGAGGACCCCAGTTCACCCTGCGTACAACGCTGCAAATCGTCAGCTTGGCTTCCACTCGTCGAGAGATGGAGGTTGCCTTCGCCAATTTAGCCAGCCGTTAAAAGGACCCAAGGATATCCTCGGAACCCCGACGACTGGCATCGTTGGTGCCGACATATGCAACAATCCGCAGCTGGCCGCACCCCATGCGCTCGATAGCTGCTGGAAGAGCCTCTTCCATATCCCACGTCATCGCCGCCATCTTGGATACATCTGGCAAAATGGAGAGTAGTGTGGCGCCGCCCTTGTTCCACTACTCATGTCTTGTGCTGCAAATGCATGAAAGAGAGCCACACTTCCGTATCTACAGCCTATGGGAACCTCTCCATGTGACGTCTACTAGGAGAAACAAGCTTGACGATTGTGCATGAAAGGATGACCTGATGACAGTACTTAATACCAAGCGCTAGTTGTTAACAAAATAAAATGCAGCTATAGACGAAAACAATGTTTTTCCTGATTCTGTTGGTCTCTGTTCCAACCGACAGTATGCTGGGAACATTAGATTTGTAAGCGAATTCTTTCGCGCATGAACTTTTAGGCTTAGTTGACAAGCTCCGATTTACAAGAAATGCTCGTCGTAAGCCGGTATGCTATCCACTCCACTACTGAACAGATGTCTACTGGGAACTGCACTCCGAAATATGAGCACGCCGGAAGGAAAAGTTTTGCGGAGCTTACAGTAGTCTCAGGAGCTGCAGTTTCTTGACATAGGGTGCACTAGTAACTCAGAACACTTCATCTGTCTCAGATGTCCAGCATTATCTATTCTGTGTAAAACAGTATGAATTAACAGAGCAATGTAAATTCCACAGGAATCAATTACGCTTGAGTAGGCTGAATAATTATTTTGGGTGTTGTAAGAGATGAATGTGACGACACATTTGTAACGTAACTGGCGAAGTTACATAATTTAGTAAATATTCTGCATACATGAAGGATATTATGTGCCTCTACGTCTGGCTGATAATTTGGTTTGATACATTTCATCAGAAGATGAAGACATAGAGAAAGTTTTTAACGATATCGAACGAATAATTCTGTATGTAAGAGCAGATGAAAATCTAATACTCATGAGTGACTGGAATGCTGTTATAGTGGAAGGAATATAAGAAAGAGAAAGGATACGGGTTTCCAGGAGAATGAGAAAGGAGAGAGACTCATTCGGTTCTGCAACAAATGCTATGATCCCAGGTGGGTAATTATGATCAAACAGATTCTCGAAATCACACGGACTGTAAGGCGTATACAGGCGAAGATGTAGACTCAGATCACAATTTAGCAGCAATGAAGAGTTGATCGAAATTTAAGACCATTCTTGCATAAGAATCAGCGTGGAGGAAGTGGAACACCGAAGTACTGAGGAGTGACGAGACGCGTTTGAAGTTTGGTAAAGGTTTCGATATCGCGAAAGGGAATACGCCAATTTGCACTTCAGTTGAAGAGAAGTAGATATCTCTAAAAAGAGAAAAAGAGCAATCACAGACGTTGGAAAGGAACACATAGGTATAACTCGCCTAGCAAACAGAACACAGCATGGTGTTCTCAATGGAGAGACGTCTACAGACGTTAAAGTAACCTCCGGCGTGCCACAGGGGAGTGTTATGGTACCATTGTTTTTCGCAATATATGTAAATGACCTAGTAGATAGTGTCGGAAGTTCCATGCGGCTTTTCGCGGACGATGCTGTAGTATACAGAAAAGTTGCAGCATTAGAAAATTGCAGCGAAATGCAGGAAGATCTGCAGCGGATAGGCACTTGGGGCAGGGAGTGGCAATTGAACGTTAACATGGACAAATGTAGTGTATTGCGAATACATAGAAAGAAGGATCCTTTATTGTATGATTGTATGATAACGGAACAAAGACTGGTAGCAGTTACTTCCGTAAAATATCTGGGAATATGCGTGCGGAACGATTTGAAGTGGAATGATCATATGAAATTAATTGTTGGTAAGGCGGGTGCCAGGTTGAGGTTCATTGGGAGAGTCCTTGGAAAATGTAGTCCATCAACAAAGCAGGTGGCTTACAAAACACTCGTTCGACCTATACTTGAGTATTGCTCATCAGTGTGCGGTCCGTACCAGGTCGGATTGACAGAGGAGATAGAGAAGATCCAAAGAAGAGCGGTGCGTTTCGTCACAAGGTTGTTTGGTAAGCGTGACAGCGTTACGGAGACGTTTAGCAAACTCAAGTGGCAGACTCTGCAAGAGAGGTACTCTGCATCACGGTGTAGGTCGCTGTCCAGGTTTCGAGAGGCTGCGTTTCTGGATGAGGTATCGAATATATTGCTTCCCCCTACTTATACCTCCCGAGGAGATCACGAATGTAAAATTAGAGAGATTCGAGCGCGCACGGAGGCTTTCCGGCAGTCGTTCTTCCCGCGAACCATTCGCGACTGGAACAGGGAAGGGAGGTAATGACAGTGGCAAGTAAAGTGCCCTCCGCCACACACCGTTGGGTGGGTTGCGGAGTATAAATGTAGATGTAGAAGATAACAACAATGAAATCTTGGATAACGAAAGAAAGAACAAGACAAATTTTCAAGGAAGGCGAGCAGTATAGCAACATCACTTGGAACAGAAATAAATAGGTAGTGAGGGAAGCCAGGCTGGAATGGTTCCAGGACAAATGTGAAGGAATCTAAAAAGAAATTGTCTTTGGAAAGACTGACTCAGCATATACGTAGAAAAGTCAGAACAACCTTAACTGAAAGTGAAAGCAACCACATAAAGGGCGCAACGGGACTTCCACTGTTGAACCCAGAGGAGTGAACCGAAAACTGGAAAGAGTATACTGAAGGCCTCTATTAAAGGAAGGAACTGTCTGATGATACGACAGAAGAAGAAACTGGAGTCGATATGAAAGAGATAGGGCGTCCAGCATTAGAATCAGAATTTGAAAGAGCTCTGGATGACTTGAGAATTCAGTATGGCAGATGGTATAAGTAACACTCAGTCGGAATTTCTAAAATCTTCGGGAGACGTGGCACCAAGTCGGTTATTCGCGTTGGTGTGTGGAATGTATGTGACTGGCTATATCCCATCAGAATTTCGGGAAAACATTAGCCACACAATTCCCAAGATTACTAAAGCGACAAGTGCGAGAATTACCGCACAGTCAGCTTAACAGTTCATGCATCAAATTTGCTGTCAAGGATAATACACTCCTGGAAATGGAAAAAAGAACACATTGACACCGGTGTGTCAGACCCACCATACTTGCTCCGGACACTGCGAGAGGGCTGTACAAGCAATGATCACACGCACGGCACAGCGGACACACCAGGAACCGCGGTGTTGGCCGTCGAATGGCGCTCGCTGCGCAGCATTTGTGCACCGCCGCCGTCAGTGTCAGCCAGTTTGCCGTGGCATACGGAGCTCCATCGCAGTCTTTAACACTGGTAGCATGCCGCGACAGCGTGGACGTGAACCGTATGTGCAGTTGACGGACTTTGAGCGAGGGCGTATAGTGGGCATGCGGGAGCCCGGGTGGACGTACCGCCGAATTGCTCAACACGTGGGGCGTGAGGTCTCCACAGTACGTCGATGTTGTCGCCAGTGGTCGGCGGAAGGTGCACGTGCCCGTCGACCTGGGACCGGACCGCAGCGACGCACGGATGCACGCCAAGACCGTAGGATCCTACGCAGTGCCGTAGGGGACCGCACCGCCACTTCCCAGCAAATTAGGGACACTGTTGCTCCTGGGGTATCGGCGAGGACTATTTGCAACCGTCTCCATGAAGCTGGGCTACGGTCCCGCACACCGTTAGGCCGTCTTCCGCTCACGCCCCAACATCGTGCAGCCCGCCTCCAGTGGTGTCGCGACAGGCGTGAATGGAGGGACGAATGGAGACGTGTCGTCTTCAGCGATGAGAGTCGCTTCTGCCTTGGTGCCAATGATGGTCGTATGCGTGTTTGGCGCCGTGCAGGTGAGCGCCACAATCAGGACTGCATACGACCGAGGCACACAGGGCCAACACCCGGCATCATGGTGTGGGGAGCGATCTCCTACACTGGCCGTACACCACTGGTGATCGTCGAGGGGACACTGAATAGTGCACGGTACATCCAAACCGTCATCGAACCCATCGTTCTACCATCCCTAGACCGGCAAGGGAACGTGCTGTTCCAACAGGAGAATGCACGTCCGCATGTATCCCGTGCCACCCAACGTGCTCTAGAAGGTGTAAGTCAACTACCCTGGCCAGCAAGGTCTCCGGATCTGTCCCCCATTGAGCATGTTTGGGCCTGGATGAAGCGTCGTCTCACGCGGTCTGCACGTCCAGCACGAACGCTGGTCCAACTGAGGCGCCAGGTGGAAATGGCATGGCAAGCCGTTCCACAGGACTACATCCAGCATCTCTACGATCGTCTCCATGGGAGAATAGCAGCCTGCATTGCTGCGAAAGGTGGCTATACACTGTACTAGTGCCGACATTGTGCATGCTCTGTTGCCTGTGTCTATGTGCCTGTGGTTCTGTCAGTGTGATCATGTGATGTATCTGACCCCAGGAATGTGTCAATAAACTTTCCCCTTCCTGGGACAATGAATTCACGGTGTTCTTATTTCAATTTCCAGGAGTGTATATAGAAGAACGGATAGGAAAACCGAGAATATGTTAGATGAGGATCACTTTGGCTTTAGGAAAGGTAAAGGCACCACGGACACAATGCTGATGCTGCGTTTGATAACAGGGGCAGGACTGAAGAAAAATCAAGCTATAGGCAAACAATATAATGTGTACAAGAAACAAAAGCAAACAATAAGAATGGAAAACCAAGAACGAAGTACTCGGATTAAAAACGGTGTGTGATAGGTATGTAGCCTTTCGCTCCTACTGTCGAATCTAAGCACCGAAAAGCAATCACGAAAATAAAAGAAAGGTTTAAGAGTGGAATAATAATCTAAGATGGAAAGATATCAACGATAAGATTCGCTGATGGAATTGCTGTCCTAAATGAAAGTGAAGAAGAATTACAGAATATGTTTAATTGAGTGGACATTCTGAAGAGTACAGAATATGGACTAAGGGTAAGCCGAAGAAAGACAAAAGTAATGAGAAGTAACAGAAATTGGTAATATTCGAATTAGTACGAAGAATGGAGTAGGCGCACAAGTGATTCTGCATGGCACTTCAGTCTTTTGTGGATGCGTATTGAATTTCACACTTACGAATGCAGACGCTAATGCACATGGTAATGGCTGGGTTACTGTGGCTGTAGTACGCGGTCCTAAAGTAGATACTGTAACAGGGCTGGAGACATTTAACAGTCGAGAAATTATTGCGTATCGGACATTTCAGATATGTGAAGTCCATAACAGAGACAGAGGTACATATTATTATATGTCTATATTGTTATTGGTTCTCAGGACGAGGAATCATCGTAAAACAAATGAGTCAGTTTCTGTGTCCTCATGGCTCAAAGCAAAACCGTCTACACACTGAGCTTGCCAAAAGGCAGGAAGCGATTCTTCTTGGTGTTGTAGCTCTCAGGGCCACCCTGGGATGCTCTCTATGTGAGGCACCTCTGGGCATCTCTGTGAGTCTCACTGCCGCTGCAACATACTTTGATATATATGTGACACAGAATCATTAGAATTGGTGATCGTGAAGTTAAAGGATCTTGCTACCTTGGAAGCAAGAGAACTCACGAAGGACAAAGCAAGGAGGATGTAAAAAGCAGGCTAACACAAGCAAACAGGGTATTCCAGACCAAAAGAAGTCTACTAGCACCAAACGTAGGCCACAGAGATTCGAAGTGTTTGAGAAGTGATGCTACAGAATAACGTTGAAGAGTTGGCGGGCTGATTACGTGAGGGAGGGGCTCTTCGCAAATTCAGCGAAGGAACGAGTATTTGAAAACACTGACAAGAGGAAGGGACAGGATGGCAGGACCTGTTTTACGACACCAAGAAATACCTGGAGCATGCAATAGTGGATGAAAACTGTAGAGGACGACAGAGACTGGAATATATCCAACACATAACTGAGGCTGTATTGTGCAACTTCTGTTCTAGCGCTACTTTGAGATGAGGTTGCTGGTACAGGAGTGGAATTCGTAACGGCCCGCATCAAAACGATCAAAAGACTGATGACTCACAAATAACCTCTTCTCCTGCTATCCAAAACACCCCAGTAGTTCGATATACGCCTCTAGATTTGTCAGTAACTGTATGAATATAACTTAATAAGGTCGGCCGGAGTGGCCGTGCGGTTCTAAGCGCTACAGTCTGGAACCGAGCGACCGCTATGGTCGCAGGTTCGAATCCTGCCTCGGGCATGGATGTGTGTGATGTCCTTAGGTTTAATTAGTTCTAAGTCATAGGCGACTGATGACCTCAGAAGTTAAGTCGCATAGTGCTCAGAACCATTTGAACCATTTTTAACTTAATAAGGGTACCGAGGTACTTGGTTTGGGAGAGTTAAATGCTTTTTGAGTTGCTGCTTGACCAGAGGTATCATAATGCCTTCTGTGTGATGGTAAAAATTTGAATGTCGTATGACCAGGGCCTCCCCTCGGGTAGACCGTTCGCCGGGTGCAGGTCTTTCGGTTTGACGCCACTTCGGGACTTGCGCGTCGATGGGGATGAAATGATGATGATTAGGACAACACAACCCCCAGTCCCTGAGCAGAGAAAATCTATGACCCAGCCGGGAATCGAACCCGGGCCCTTAGGATTGACATTCTGTCGCGTTCACCACTTTTTTATTTTTTTTATTTTTTTATTTTTATTTATTTATTTATTTTTTGTTCCTAGTTGTTCATTGTATGTGGTCGTAGCGGACTTCACATGACATCCGTTGAAGTTCGTTGTTTATCCCTTCACTCAGTTTATTTATTTTTTTATTTATTTTATTACAGAGAGCGGCCGGCTCTCTGACAGAGTACGCTGAGCTACCGTGTCGGCATCACTCAGCTACCTGGGGCGAACAGGGCGATGGTGAAAACGGTGACTGCTTCCAGGAATGTCGGGGATAAATAGGGCTCAAGGGATTCACTGTGACAGAACTCCGTTTATCCAATGAGCTGTCAAACAATATATTTGGTGAACAATTTCTGATTTCAGTTGGAGTGGTTAATTAAGTGAGAAATCTAGTGCCGCATCTGCACGCTGAGTTAGAGTAACAGTGTCAGAATGTTTGGATGCTTACGAATGCAGTTAAGACTGACGCTTGACTGGTGTTAAATCTGCACTGCACTCACTCACTCCGTGTTCAGGCCACTAATGACCATCCGACCGCCGTGTCATCCTCGGGGGAGGATGTGGATAGGAGGGGTGTGGGGTCAGCACACCGCTCTCCCGGTTGTAAGACGGTATTCTTGACCGAGGCCGCTACTATTCGGTCGAGTAGCTCCTCAATTGGCATCACGAGGCTGAGTGCACCCCGAAAAATGGCAACAGCGCATGTCGGGCTGGATGGTCATCCATCCAAGTGCCGACCACGCCCGACAGCGCTTAATTTCGGTGATCTCACAGGAACCAGTGTAACCACTGCGGCAAGGCCGTTGTCTTGTCAAACCTGCACTGTGACAAGTAAATGAACTGGATGTAGCTGGTACACATTGGAACTATTTTACGGACAGGTTATTGGCATTTTGGCTTATTTGCCAATAGCGCAGTGTCGTTGCTTTTGTTGCTGGTCGCGATAAGTATTGTTGTTCTGTTTTCAGTTGTTGCTGCTACTGTTAACGATGACGACGGCAACTTTGGTGGTACAACAAGGAAAAATTCTTTGAATGGTTTGAAATAATAACTGTAGGGGCAACGCCGAAAAATGCTTTGCGTGGTTTGAAATAGTAACAGCAGGAAGATAGACGGTGAGTTATTGTTTCTGTATTAGTCTACAAGTGGGTGTTTTGTACGTGCCGTTTAATGGCGTGGCGGAAACACACTATGTGGGTTTTATGAAGGCGTACAGTATCGTAGGGGGTCCAACAGTAAGTGTTAGTAAGCGTTAGTGACTTTAGTACAATTGAATCATAATGTAAAAATAAAGAAATAAATTCCTGATAGTGGTGGAAACAGTGGAAAAAATTGGTATGATGGCTCAGGAGGATTCTACGGAATAACAACAATTAATTTTTACCCAGAGGACTGCGAGGGAGATTGTATCTGATTAGAGGAGAACGTGATGAAGTACGCACTGAGCTCGAATTAAATCCAGCCTTTTACATAATAGTGAATAATGAGTTTCGCCTCAAGTACATGGGCACAGAGATTAAATCTATCAACATATGTTACTGCTGCTAGAAGAGGACAAAGAAACGTACTGTTAAGGAACTGCATTGGAACTACATCCACCTAAGCTCTATGTGTTGTGCTCCCTACATTTCCAGTCAACAGCACTATTAGATAAAGAGCAGCGGGGTGTGGCTGATAAAATGTCAACTAGATAACGTTAAAGATACGATGAGGAGATCCTGGCCAAAGACGATTTAAAGCGATGGAAAGCAAATAAGTGGCGAAGACAGTGAAAAGGCTGGACGTCTACATGCATTCTTCCCTGACACTGAGGAACGTTTAAAAATGAATGCTGACCCAGGAAATGGAATAGTCCACTTCCTTACGGACCACGGACCATATCCGACATACGTCAACCGCATGAATCAAGGCAGAAGTTCCAGCTGTGCTCGTGGCCACTTTGGCACACCAGAACACGTTGCGCTGGTGTGTAACAGTCACGAATCAAGAGAGCAACTTCATCTGCCACATGAGGACTTAAAAAGAATGGTGATCCCGAAAGATGGAAAGCATTGAATGACGCAGCGGACATGATCTCACAGGTCCTTAAAGAAAAATACAGGAGAGAGAGGCAGTACAGAGCTGCATAAGTAAAAGTGCGTTGCCCAAGGTACGACAGCGGCTTTCGGCAGCGACAGAAACCCCCGCGACGAGACTGACTGCTGCTCGCTCACGCGCAGTTTGAGTCTGGACTGCGACGCTCGGCTGGTAAGGACGGCGTCGCAGCACTGCGCCAGTGATCAGTGCTGCGACGGAAGCCGTGCGGCTGGCGTTCTCTACCTGCTCTTGTCGCATGATGTCTACGCAAAGAAAACTACAATGAGACACTCACAGAAAGTAATACTGTTTTGAGTTAGTTTCTCAGCATCAGTATCTTTAGCTTTAAAGCATCATCAGTATAGAGAGCTGTGTTTCAGCACCGTCACAGTTGGAAAACTGCAATTTGGTCGAAAACTCCCTTGCTTGTTTCAAAAGTTTTTCTTTTCAAGAAACTGGAAATAAATAGGAGGAAGTTTGTAGACAGATTCGGACAGTATTATATCCACAGTTCTGCTGATGGATTGTGTAGAGTTTCGGAAAGTACTAGAAATCGGTAAGATTTTCCTATTGCTAAAAACCAGAAAAAACGACAAGCTAGTACGTTTTTATTTGTACTAAGCCTATATTTCATGGTATTTTAAATGATACTTTCGAGAAAATATGGAGAAACATTAGCTTCTCGTGTCGGAGAAATATAAGACAAAGAATGCTTGGAACGGGATCAAACGTCTGAGCGAAACCAAAGAACCGAATTCTGTATGATAACTAGGTTTTTCTGATTGCAGTTTATTTTAAGCATACTAGTTTCAACTGTTGGTATTTTCCGCTTCTTTGCCTTTGGTTAAAAAAAAAGAAAAATAAATAAGCTGTTAAAGCACTTGTTGCAAACTTTAGGGACAGACTTAAAATTCGTTGAATCTAAAGTGTTCCCTAAAGTAACAGCATTTCAATTTCAAATGTGTACGAAATCTTATGGGACTTAACTGCTAAGGTCATCAGTCCCTAATCTTACACACTACTTAACCTAAATTATCCTAAGGACAAACACACACACCCATGCCCGAGGGAGGACTCGAACCTCCGCCGGGACCAGCCGCACAGTCTAATAGCATTTCGCTCAGTATTTAACGACTGATGTTGTTAGAAATCTTAATTACGGATTTTCAGCAAAATTTCACTGCTGTAACTCTAATAATGGAATGTTTCACAGTTTTGTAAAAGAGCTAAAAATCTTGTTTTTCTGACTAAATTGTTTCCTTTCTCGAAAACTTCTACTCCTACAGCTACTACGTTTTCCTGCTGATTTATTACAGCATACAAATCATACAGATACTAACTACTCATTTCGTCGCCTCTCAAACTAAATTTTTTCCCTATAAATTTGGTGGCAGAATCTGTCAATTTCGTTCCGCGCGCGATTGGCAACAGTTAGATTCGTTTTGACTGCTGATCCATTACAAACAAGAGACGAAGAAATAAATGCGTCGTCAATATTTGTTTAGGTGTTACCAATCGTTAGTTATCGTAGAACGAAACTGACCTGTTTTGCAACGAAATTCACCGGAGAAAAATCATCTAATTATTTTATCCATTTTGGTTCGAGTACACCGCAGCTGTTTTCGTAAATTACATTGTGGGAAATACTGCAACCATCCACAAGTTTTCTTGAAATGGTCTTATTACACTATTGCCAGTTTCGGACCAGAGCCCATCGTCGCCTGGTAGCGTTGACTTCTTTTACGTCTGTGTCATCATGAAAAGCCCTCGTTACCCTGACTCTTAGCTCAAGCCCAAAATTAGTAATTATATAATAAAATCATCTAAAGAAATCTTGCGGATGTATGCAATTTTTCCTGCACTGTAATTTAAAAATAATCTTGGTAACCAAATCAGTAGGAACTTTGTCTCATGTTGTATTATTATTTTGTGATTGCTATGGTATTATGAAGCAGCATTAAAATGTAATAGCATTAGAACTAGTAGTTTTAGAGACAGAAATCATTTTAGACTGAAAAACATAATTTATTTAGTTTTGTTCACTAAACGGAAAAACGTTAAATCTCCAACAGTATGAGAACTAGAGCAGTGAAATTATAACTATAAACTTGTAATTCAGATCGCTAACAACATCATCTAAAACACTGACTGAAATATTGTTACTTAGGTTGCACATGTGGATCAACGAAACTTTCTGCAAGCACTATATTGATACATTTTACAAACTAAAAAAAGGAAATATTTTGTTTCAGAATTGTCTCCAATACTCGACTCTTTCAGTCGGAAGAAAAGACCAACAGTATTGCTTCAAATATTGCTACTGCTTCCAAATACCACACAGAAGTTGATCCATATCACTCAACGTGGGAGAGCCTGAGATGAGAGAGAGAGATGCAAGCTCCGTTATTTATTTCAGATGGACATGCAACTTCCGTGCAGATAAACAAAGGTCTTGATTCCAGTCAGTAAGAGGAAGAAAATGAGTGCTGAGGATAAGATGTTTTTCCTGCTCGGAGACAAAGAGAGACTGAAAAGGAGAAAGCATCCGATAACTGAATCTACGAAGGAATATATAAATGTATTTCTACTGAGTATGGGTGTGGCCATAAGACCACCATGCTTCACTATTTTAATTGAGTCAAAAAGCATATGGAATTTAGGGATTAAGCGATGAATATACAGCTCAGAAACGAGAAATTAAAAGTGTCAGATCAGACATATTATTTGAGAATGGTGATCCTTGGGTCATGATGTACTTCCTATTAAAATAAAAGTGTTATTTAATTTTGTACTACATTTCGTAAGTTTCTTATTAGCAGCTTGCCATTTCAATGAATACAGTCTATAAGAAGTTGTCTCTCTCTTCGTTGCTATAAATCTGTCGACGGTGGGAGAGTAAATAAGGGCTTTTTTCACAGAGATTCAGAACAATACAGAAGGTATTATCTAAATGCTATGCAAGAATATTAAAAACAGCAATTCTAAACGTTTCACTGTCTTCACCTTAAAGGAGAAATGTGACAAGATGTAGCAGTAAGGGGTTCAGTTAACATTTGAAAGCATTCACTCTTAATAATAAATTAGGAATTACTTAACGTTACATTTTACTATATTATTGGTTAGTAAATTAAAAATTTTATTTATTTATTTATTATTATTAATAAATATTCTTTATGTATGCTTTTATTTTAATTATTGGTTTAGTTATTGGTTTTAGTTGGTTTAGCTTAGTTCCTTATTTCCTTTAATCTGTAGTCTCCTGAAAGCCTGAAAAACATAAATAATTCGTTTTTAATACCCCAGGAGAGCAAGAGGTGTATTCCGCAGCGGCGATCTCGCATATATTTCTCGTCGGTATCTGCTCCATCAGAAATCTCTGAAACCTTTACTCGCCACGCAGATCGTCCGTCACAACTGTGTGCTATGCTGTTTCACGAGTCTAGATGACAGTTCCAACAATTTAGCAAGTTAAAATTTATTAAATCGGGGATAATCTTTCGACGAATTATGACCGTGAAAATGCAGGTTTGCACTATAGTTCCAAAATTCATCTCTGAGCGATCTGTGTCTCGTAATATCTGTGCCATGATAATTAACTAATTTCGTTATGGGGATATACACACCTTGAATACTTGACGTTAGGTATTGGAATTTATTTTGTGCAAAAAAAAAAAAAAAAAAACTGTTTTAACATTTGCTATATACCGTAATGCCATTTCACAACAATCCAATCTCTCCTCCTCTCACGCGTCCGATCTCTCCTTTTCCTTCACAAAGAGTTCCTAAAACAAAATCTGTTTCGGTAAGACAAAAAGATGCGTTAGTAGCAAGGAATTTCAGATTCTCGCAGTCGGTATATTTCGTTCACCCCAATATAATTTGTGAACTACGGAAGGAAATGAGCGTCAATGGCAATTTTGCAGCTGAATTGGAGGATTTCCTAAACGCGTTCAGTTTCTTTGTAAGGTTGCTAAAGTATGCGCAAACTAACATGAATTAATGTCTGTATATGGTGTCGGCATGTGCAAGGTGCCTGTTAATCAGAATGTTGTAACAACATTCGCAATCATGTGGTTCAACAATACTACTAATTTCCCTCTTATTCATCAAGCTGAGTAGCCACGATGAATGGCGCAACAATGCTACTAATTTCCTTCTTATTCATCAAGCTGAGGAGCCACGATGAAATTACCATGTCAATTTCGTCATTCGGCCGACAGGGGTCTGTCGCGGCCGCAAGCTCCTGTCGCGCCTTGGACAACGTAATCAAGGTACAACAAGAAGTCCTCCTGGATGACAGCGGCGTCACAGAAACAGAAGGAGATAGCACTGATGAAAGCTACCAAGACGATTCGTCGTGAACAACGTAAATAATCTGGAAAGTGTTATAGTACAGAAAATGTAAATAGATTTGAAATAGAGTCAACACTGGCATATATCGTAGTAAGTGTGGCGAAAAACATCTCAGTTTTTCTCTAACATGTATTTGTAGTAGTAATTACATTATAGTGTATTGTGTTTAGACACACCAGTACTTTGAAGCATACGTTTTAAGAAATTACCAGGACCGCTATGATACCCCGTGTTATGAAAACCAATCCTTACATCAATTACAGTAACTGTATTACCGCAGGTTTTATTGCTCTGCTGTCCTAACTATAATTAAGGATGTTTTGTAATGCAGCAATTAACGATGTCACATACAGACAAGAAGTAGTGTTTGTCTTTTACAATAATAATTTCCTTTACAGTGATGGTTTCTGTGCACTTAATGCAAATTACGGCTAACTTAAGAAATGTCATGTTTCATAATATTTCCATAACGCAAGTACTTCCAGAATTAATGATTGTTTCACCGAGCGTTTATCTCTCAAGTTCAGTTTAACTAAGGGAGAGTTCCACAAGAGTTATTTTAAAATGAATATATTAAACGGCAAGTGAGACAGTATTACTTAGTACTCATGAGTCAATTGAAATTATGAAAGAGTGCTCTCCGGATTTAAGAAGTAACGTATAGCAAGAATGCAGTAAGTACAATTGCATGTAACTATAATGTCTCATTAAAAATAAGAATTGTAAATAGCACAGAAATTGTGACCTTAAACAATAAATTACAATCTACTGCACATTAAGCCATAGAAACTCAGAAAATTGTGATATTACTGGTTAAAGAGCTACAATGCGTTAATATAATATTTAATATGAACGTGCTTAAGATAAGGGGATCAATTCTTTTACTGCTTATTTTATCAATAATTTCTCTAAGTTTATAAATTACAATTGGTAAACAGTGTAGGAAAAGATAGAGTGCTACTTATCGTACAGAAGAGACGTTAAGTTGGAGACAGACACAGTTAAAAGACATTTACATAAAACTTTCGATCATCTGGAGATTCTAGAGTTGGCGGTCATGTGTGCATGAGTGTGCTTGCTTGTGTGTACCAATGATGTGTATTTCTCTTTATGTGATGAAGACTGTGACCGAAAGCTTTACGTGTCTGTCTGTAACTTAACGGGTCTTCTTTAAGGTAAGTTGCAATCTCTCTTTTCCTGCATTGTTGATACTCAAGCCTGAAGTTCCCATTGTTCGTTAAATTATAATTTATATCGCATATCTTTGAATGTTTGTTTTTAAATAAGTAAATAAAGCTGCAAATTAATATTGAGAAAACGGGCACAGTGGTCCACCTCCACCTTGGAGGGACACGGGCAACATCACCCACCGTGTGGTCGAACAGCCGTGGGTGTCGGCTAGAAGACCATGTATAAAGAAGACAGGTTATAAGAAAAAGAGTAGCAGCAATGAAAAAAAAATACCAGAAGCGTTGTCAAGACAGTCCCTATATACCTCGAGAGCAAGGAACGTAGTTGTAAGACCGGTTTGTCAGAACTATGGTTACCTATAGATTTTTCATATTTGATGTCATAAACGCCACTTCTCGTCAATTCTGTGCCGTTGTCTTGCAGCTTAGAACGTTTCTTTTGTGTAGCTAATATCTTCATAATTCTGTTGAACTTTATAGAAACATATTCGTAAACAGGGTGATATATTTATCGTAAGTAAACATCAATCTTGACCGCGTGGAATGCGATTATGTTGATTTTTAATATCCTAGTTAACACTATCAATTTTTGCGATCCAGGGAATTGGTCATCCTTATTAGCACTGACTATCTGGAATGTGCAATAACTAAAATCTCTCTCTGTGAGACAGGAAATAGGTGGGCCGAAAATTTTTGTGCAAAATTTAGTGTTATAGATCCTTGATTCAACCACCCACTTCACTTCATACTTCCCATCTTCTGAGATTCACGATGAAAAATTATTTATTGCTTATATGGCATATCTTAGAAAGAGAAAAAAAACACTTTCTCTACAGTGAACGGGTTTGACTCAAAATGTTTTTCAACTCATTAAAAGCTGAAAAAGAGAAAATGGTTACAATCTCACTCTTGATTTGAACGTAAATATTGCAAGGCTTCTTCTTGGTCTAGGCACAGTGTCTATGAGATTGCAATATTTCTGCTTGAGGCTATAGTATGTTTCGTTCTTTCTATCATCCGTACAACTCTTAATGAAAGGATGCAGGAGTTTAAACTGAATCATCAGCATTTTACTTCATCATTCAAAGTACAATATTTCAAGTAAATGTGCACACCAACAACATACGATAGTACCTACATATGATAGTACCCATAACTGAGCTTAAAAGACTTCCTGACAACTGGAAGCAAGCCAAGATATATCAGAGATAATTTTAACATGAACAAAAATTAATTTTCCACGTTCTTCTCCGAGTCCGCCCCCGGTAGCTGAGTGGACGCCGGCACGGTAGCTCAGCGTGTTCGGTCAGAAGGTTAGCAGCCGCCCTCTGTAATAAAAAAAACTGAGTTAATCGATCAACAACGAACTTAAGCGGCTGTCTTACGACGTCTGCCCCGAGCAGATGCAACGAACGAAAGCGAACAAAATGCGATAAAAAAAAAGTAGTCAGCGCGACAGAATGTCAATCCTAAGGGCCCGGGTTCGATTCCCGGCTGGGTCGGAGATTTTCTCCGCTCAGCAAGTGGGTGTTGCGTTGTCCTAAGCATCATCATTTCATCCCCATCGACGCGCAAGTCGCCGAAGTGGCGTCAAATCGAAACGGTCTACCCGATGGGAGGCCCTAGTCACACGACATTTACATTCTTCTCCGAAATTATGTTCTGAGTTTTTAACTAACAATTCTTATGTCCATGATTTTAAATGTAATTTATTTATTTAGCGTATGGCAAGTACAAATCACGTTTATAGAGAAATAAGCTGCTACAATAACTTTATAACGTTGGCACTAAAACAAGACATATAAAAATTTAATACAGTTACGTCATGAACAACATATATATAATTACAAATTAACATTTAGGTTTTTAATATATTGAACTGCACTTCGAGTCGCATCCAGGAAGTCTGTTGTTTGACCTGAGTAGGCTCTCAGAGGGCACTCTGCAATGATGTGCCGGATCGTCTGCTTCTCAGCGCCGCAGTCGCGCTTTGGGGATGGTGCTCTTCCCCGTTTGTGTAGAGAGTCCGCACATGACCGTGGCCCGTCCTGATCCTGTTGAGGATGGTCTAAGTTTTACGTGGTAAGCCAAAGCCTGGAGGTCTGTTCGACGGTTTCAGCAAGGTGTTTACCTGTGGTGGTGCTGATTCTATCCATTCCACTTTCCAGCGTTCTTCAAGACAGAAACCATTTTCCTCCAGATCTTTGGCCCTTATAAGAGGTGGATGTCTAAGGCGCAATCTATCTCTGTCAAAGCCATTGCTCAAAGCGTGAATCGGAAGTTGCGGGTTGTCTTGTATTTTTTTAAATTCTCTGAGAAGCGCATGTTCTCTTCGTAAGTGAGGTGGCGGTATGTGGCTCAGTACAGGTAGCCAGTGAATGGGGGTTGATTTTATTGTACCTGAAATAATCCTCATAATTTGGTTCAGTACTGTGTCCACCATTTTGGAGTGAGCGCTCTTTAGCCAAACAGGGGAACACTACTCTGCCGCAGAGTAGACAAGTCCCAAAGCAGAGCATCGCAAGGTAGAGGTGGAGGAGCCCCAGCTGGTACCACATAGTTTCTGAATGATATTGTTCCTAGTACGGATTTTTGCAGCAGTGTTGATGAGGTGTTGTTTGTAGCTCAGGGTTCTATCTAATGTCACACCCAGGTATTTTGGATTTTTATTATAAGGCAGAATATTGTTATCAAAATATATCTTAAGGCGTCTGTTAGCCAATTTAAATGTAATAGTATCAGCTAACCAAATTTCAAAATAAATTCACTACGGTATATGCAAATAGTTAAGTTTTTAAAAATATTAAAATTAATATTACTTATATTTGATTATTGTATAAGCGCATATTTTGTATATAAGTACACACAACTAATTTATTTTTTATTGAATCTGTGTAAAACATTCATTTAAAAGTAGTTGCCAAATATTCCTTATAGAATAGTATCGAAAATACATTAGATGTATCAAGATCTGCCCTAAATAATAGTAGTGTGTCATTGATCAGTTCCATTACACATCCTGGTAATTTCAGAGATGCAAAGTCACTTTAGAATTACAGAGTCAGTATTACTGCATCTATTTGTAATATATTTCACGACGTTTTAAATCAGCACCACAACCATGCAGCGTATTCACGGATGGGTATAAGCAGGATGACTCCCTTGATTGCTTTGTTGTTTTTCCCGGTAGAGTCCTAAAGATCCGGTTACTTCAGGCATTCACTGCAATGCAAAATATACTCGATCTTGAGGGCGCTGAAGCACACCATATGTGTTTAGACTGCTTAATTCCAATTCTATTCCGACCCCTGAGTGCCATTTACCTCTAAAACACTTCTGCAGTCCAGAGTATACATGACACCCTTCTCGATCTACGAAGGCTGAGGAAGGAGGTGTTGTTCTGTTGGGTACCAGGGCACGTGGGAATTTAGAGGAATGAAGTGGCAGGTCTGGCAGACAAGGAGGTGTGCCACGATGAGATGGTTCAGTGTGCCATTCCTTTACATGCTACTGTTGAGGTACAGACTTAGACGTGGTTGCGAAGAAGAATGGCTGGAAGTGACGGACAATAAGCCTGCGCGTAGTAATATCATCTACTCGGCGCGGCTGTCTCCTTCCAGCCACACAGACGGGATGAGGTTCTTCTCGTATACACGTAGGTAACAGGCGTATGACACATGGAATCTTTCTTCAGCCTACGGTGTGCGGTACTTACATTTTATGGATCTCATTGCACCACATTTTAGTTCACAGTGTTTTTGTCTCAATGAACTAATTTAGAGGTTGGTGAATAACTAATTCAGTTAAATTTGACATGAGCTGTTACAAAACCACCTCTGTGATTGGCATTTGATCATCAACAGAATTCTTGCATTAAGCACATAAAATAAAATACCGAAATTAAAATAGTAGACATTGAAGGGGCACGTGAAATTTTCATATCCCTTCGTTCGCAATGCTCAAATTATTAGTCCTACAGAAAAAAAGGGAACAGGATTTTTTGCAGGAAAATTAATGAAGTTGAATTTTGTACTGGGAGGCCACGGTTTTCGAGTTACTCAAGGACAACACGTTTTAAGATCACTTTCAGAAGTACCTTTTGTATCATTCGAAAACAACAGTCTCTTTCAAAAACGTATCCTAGCACCGAATTTATTTATATTCAGTTTACTACAAATAACTCCTGTTCATTTTTTCTGTAGGACTAGCGTCTTTCGCGCAGCGAGCGAGAGAATAATAATATCTTGTGCGAGGTATCAGAGGCACTGCGGGTTGCATAAAACCCATAGATAGGGGCAGCTGAACCACCCTATCTACTTCCAGTACCTCGTTGCATGCCCGCAACGCCACCAGATGACCTTCTTTCTGCCAGTGGCTCATCATTATGTGTGATCTGCTGCTCAGGAGGCAACCGGATTGTAATTTTTGCATCACAGTCTTTTCGGCATTTCTCGGCAAGTTGTTTTCTTTTAGCTGCGTTGTTAATGAAATTCGAATATAAAATTCAAATTTCATTTATCGTTAGGTTTGCCTGGTAATCCCTTTAACCATATGCTACCTCTCTGGTAGTCTAGGTGCGGCTTCTTTACTATTATGTGGCAGGTGTGATACTTCCGAACAACTCCCTGAGGGCCGCTCTGATCGCAGACGCAGGTGAGCAAGTTAACAGTTTTACAGCCAAAATATATAAATATGTATTGAATCCGAACCCTGTCGTCAGCGCACGCCAAAGCATACCTAAAACATCAAATCAGGTATCTCTTTCCTGTTATGTGAAAGTCGGGAGGCGATGTTAATGCTGCAGTACGGTGCCTTTTTTATTCCATGGGGATGAATATAGATTTTGCCAAGCAATACTGAATTGACATCTGCTGTGCTAGGCTACACCCATCTGTCCACCGTTATATGACTTAGCCGCTATCGATTCCCGCTATGCGTATGTTATTGATCAGGGCAGCTATTTCCGGAAGTTGCAGTTCCTCTCAAATCGTGGGTCTCACAGTACTAAAGTATGATGGAATATCCGGTGAAATTACTGTGGCTGCACAATTTCGGAGTCGAAGTGATCGAAGCGCCTTGATCCAAAGACTACGCGTCTTGTCCATTATTTGCGTAAACGTCACTCGGAGAAACTTTCGACAATGTAGTGCGTGAAAATTTTGCTTGAATTTATGACTCTGTGGCGGAGTGTATCATTTGTCTTGCCCCATTGATTCCACTGCGGACGACTGCTTTAGTGTCTCGTGTCTTGACCATCTAAGTCGCAGCCTTCACTTAGATGGTCACTGGAACGTCTACAGACAACGCGGTTACCTGCTAGAACGAACATTCTGCGCTGTGTATATAACAAAAGACTGCATTCTATTTGTTTCAATGGTCACTTAGAGCGAAGGAGATCTTCTCTACTAACAAACTTTACAAAGTTCAAAGTAGTAGAAATTGTGATTTAATAACTTAATATAATATCTGAGTCTGATGACACGTCTCCTTAATTCATCACAATTACATCCGCCAATAACAGAATACTTAATCACAGTGTAGCATTTGCAATTTCTGAATGTCATACATGTGATAGAATAAGTAAATACATATAGTTTCAAGCAACTTTAAGTTCCATATGCCGCGCTGACATAAAGAGGTATGGAAATACAGTCGGGTTTAGGCAGTTGACAGCTGAATATTAGTTCGTGTTTGATGGAATACTTAGAGCCCAGTGGCAGTATGTAAGATGAAAACAGCAGATTTAACCGACAGTTTTGTGTCTGATGTATTCATTGTGCCTTTATCAAATTCAAGTTGAATTCAACTTGAAATTTCGGCGTAGATATTGGAAGACACTTTGTAAAAGCGTTGGCACTCAAACACCACGACTAGGTGGAACCCATAATGGTTTCTACTTTACACGACTCTAGTCGAAGTATCCGTAACCCTGGATTCGATAAAATTCTCGAGGCGTGCCACCACTCGTTGATACAACGTATGTTCAACTTATTAGCAATTGAATTTCTCGGGATTAGTGGCATGAATTTCTTAGAAAGTGTTTTCGTATGTAGTGAACTTCTGTTTTACGAACCAACTGTGAATACAAATAACTGAAAACACGGAGATTATATGAAATATTGGTGGACAAAATTTCTTATTTTCTTGTATATAAATGCAGTGTCGTTGCCCATTCGTTTAGCAAAAATAATAAAAAGTGGTGAGAAAGCCGCCGTGAAGCAATGCATGAGCACCTGCACGCTAGTGGCTGCATTGGGTCAGAACTGTATGCGCGTTAGGGGATTGCGAAGTTATCTGCACTCAGCGAAAACTTCACCCCGCAGCCGCAGTAGGTGGGTCGATGTCACCACATCAAGGCAAGTCTCTTTTAAGGGCGATATTAAAAGGTGCCAGATTTTAGTGAAAATCATGCACCTCGGAGCGATACAAATATGTCTGAATTTTGAGGCCGAATCCTTTCGCCGGATTCCGGCAGCACCACCAAGACTCCAGCGCCACCCAGGACTGCGAGACGACTTGGTATCGCCAGCAGCAGCCATGGGTTCGAGACTGGGCTGCGCCTATCGCCATCAGCACAAAGTTTCTCATAGGGTTTAGAGCTGCAGTGCTACCAACCCTTCATCCACAACTGCTGCTGCCAGCGTTGTTTGTCCACACCGACTTAGTTCCTCACTGCGAGCCGCCATCCGATTCCTGACAGAGAGCAGCGGGTCGATTCCCGTGCACAGCAGTCTCCACGCAGCACTGCAGTGAACGATTATGGGGCCGACGGAGAAGTAACACGCTGTTGACATCACGGCCTAGAGAGGCCGTCCGCCATCCACGGGCCTGCCATCAGGAACGGAGGACGCCTACGCGGCGTTCTCTCACCAGGACGGACGCCACCACCTTACGTTAGCACCAGACAGGGTCAACTGAGTGAGGAGTATTCTGCCACACTAAGCCACGACAAATTGCGTACTGAAGGTGAATAAAGAATTACTTACTGTCAGCAGTGTTTTTACACTGAGCCCTCCCACGCATCATCACCACCTCTCACTAAACAGCCCCCCCCCCCGAGTGCAACTACAAAAAAGCATTCTTCATAAAGAATAAATATATATACACTACTGGAAAAAATTAGTACACCCTTTTCATCTATCCAATTCAATCAAGATTTATGGTTACAACAGTGCATATGGAGTACATGAAATGATTACATTTACAGATCAATAGCACAAGCGGTTCTCAGGTGCCAAGTATGGACTTGTGCTTAAACATCCACATAAGTATGTGGTGTAGTCCCCACAGGCGACAATGCAGATACTGAGGAATATTTTAAGCCACGGCTGCTCGACCTGTTCACGTAGTTGTGTAAGAGATGTTGGTTGGAGAGTCACATCATATCCCATACGTGCTCGATTGGAGGCAATTCGGAAGACGGTGTTGGCCAGGGAAGTTACTGCAAGTCCTGCAGGGAACGTTGAGTTTCAAAGGCAGTGTGTGGGCGAGCATTATCCTGTTGGAACAACACGTCACCTTCCTGTTGAAAGAACGGCAGAAGAACGGGTCTAACAACATTCTACACGTACCGAGTGCTGGTTAGCGTCCCTTCCAAAAACATCAAAGGCGAACGAGAGTTGTAGGTTGTCGACCCTAGACCATATGGCCTGGAGTGGGGCTAGTGTGAATTAGACGCTGCAGACCACAGCACGCCATTCCGTCTTCCAAGTGATACTCTGACGGCACCAGTCAAGCCTTCGAAAACTACCAGAAGGGCCGTGGCGCTTACGTCACAGTACGTGACACTTTAGGTCTTACGGGTGCCAGCAGACGTCTCCGGCAGGGAATGAGTAACTATTTCGGAAGAGTTTAATAATTCTTGACTTCGTGTTTAAATACGTAAAAGTTCTCGATAGCGCACGACAAAGTTAAGACCTTTAGTGGGTACCTTTTCAATTAAATATTGATGTTCCGTGGGCCGCGCACGGAGCCGAGCATTCTCGAAGGTGTAGCGGACAAGTCAGCCTAGTGTGACGTCACAAGATCGTTGCACTACCTGTGTATGTCGTTGGTCCTGCGAGCCGTGCACGTCGATTCTGAGATGTAACTGCGAGACCGGCAAGAAGCGTGCGTGCCTGTGGTACCACTAAGCCCTCTTACCTATGCTGTGGTATCTTTACTATCTACCACTGCTGCCATTACAATAAGACGACCCTGGCGGGCGTCTGTGTTATGTGGACGTCCAGAACCTCGTCTCCAGGGGTGAGAATGTTCATGTGACCACCGATATCTGCATGGTTGAATAACTGACACGGTAAGTCCAGCTTGTGTGGCAGTTCTTCGCAAAGACCATCCCACCACTCAGAAGGCCACAGTCTGACCCCTTTCAAACTCGCTCATTTGGTTGTAGGAAGCACGAGTGTGTTTCCATGATATGGTTGCCTGCTTGCTTCACACGTCTGCATTTCACTGAGCGTTATGGATGTGAGCATTCGCTATTAAAAGGTAGACACAGATGACGCTCTCGTAGCTATGCCACTGTCATTACGCTGTCTACTGGCGGACGACGTTGAAATCATTATCAGTTCATCGACTATCCCCAGGTGAGAAATTTGTTCTGGCTCAAGATAAGTGGAACACCTCGTATATATATAAGGGGGTGTTTCATTTATCTTGAGTACACAACAAATTTTTTTGTCGTTGTCGAGAACCAAAACATAAAATGAACTATGGTATTTAGCTACCAGGAGGATGTTAACCGCATGAGTCTTATAATTTCGGTCATAATGAAAATATGAACAGCAGCACATTTGTTTTGAAAGCACTCTATTATTTCCTATTCAGTAATCCACCTCCTCTCTAAAAGACCTGTTCAACTACGTATCACCATTCACATAGACGTGACGTTACTACAAATATAACACAAAATTAACTTTAATCCTCCTGTATTAGCAAATGATCGTTCCTGTGATATCGCTAAATATTAACCATTTCTTCTGGGATACCCCGTACTGAAGAGCGAAAGTTTGTACTTGGTTTGTCTAAAAATTGGTTAGTCTACAAAGTGAAGACCATAATTTTTTTTTCAAAAATTGTTCGCTACTATCAGTGTGGACCTCGTAGCTTATAGACACTGAGGTGAAAAAATCCATGGGGAACTTCTTAATATCCTGTCGGACCTTTTTTTACCTGATTTAGTGCAGTTGTTCGTCGTAGCATGGACCCAATGTTGTGTCTAGGCAAGACAGCCTAGACACAATGCGAGGAAGCCGAAAGGCACGCGCTACGCTCACGTAGATGGGCGTGAGGTCTGAAACAGGATACGTAATGAATGCTATAAAGAAAAGTACGTAGCTTCTGGAATACTTAACTTTAATCCATCCTTTTGGTACATCTGGAGATTGTGGCGATACCAGTGAGACTCTTTAGATACATGCAATGTTACTAATGGCGCCTTGCTAGGTCGTAGCCACTGACTTAGCTGAAGGCTATTCTAACTATTGGCTCGGCTAATGAGCAATGCTTCGTCCATGTAGTCGCTAGCAAAGTCGTCCGTACAACTGGGGCGAGTGCTCGTCAGTCTCTCGAGACCTGCCTTGTGGTGGCGCTCGGTCTGCGATCACACAGTGGCGACACGTGGGTCCGACATGTACTAATGGACCGCGGTCGATTTAAAGCTACCACCTAGCAAGTGTGGTGTCTGGCGGTGACACCACACCCAACAACGCGATGGAAGTCCTCTGCAGAAATAATGAGCCATCCTGCTTCTAAAGCCATCCGTAGTTGCGAAAGTGTTGGCAGTGCAGTATTTTGTATATGAACTGACCTCTCGATTACGTACGCAAATGTTCGATAGGATCAGTGTCGGGCGATCTGCCTTACCAAATCATTCGCTCGACCCGTCCAGAATGTTCTTCGAAGCAGTCGCGATCAATTGTGGCCCGATGACATGGTGCATTGTCATGCAAAAAAATTCCATGGTTGTCTCTAGTCCAACTAGTCGAACATGATAATTTCCATTGAATCGGTTCAGTTGGACCAGAGGAGCCAGTGTATTCCTAGCAAACACAGCCAACGCCATTATGAATCCACTACCAGCTTCCACAGGGCTTGGTGAAAGCCTAGGTCCATGGCTTCACGAAGTCTGCGCCAGAATCGAACTATCAGGTCTTGTCAACGGAAATCGAAACTCACCTGACCAGGTCACGGCTTTCCAATCGTTTCGGGTCCAAACGATATGTTCACAAGCCCAAGAGAGGCGCTGCAGTCGATGTCGTGCTACTAGCAAAGATACTCACGTCTGTCTTCTGGTGCCACAGCCCACTAACAACAAATTTCTGGGCGCTGTCCTAACTGATACGTTCGTCGTCCGTCCCAAATTGATTTCTGGGATTATGTCACGAAGTGTTGCTTGTCTGTTAGCATTGACAACTCTTCGTAAACGCGGCTGCTCTCTGTCGTTAAGTGAAGGCAGTCGGCCGTGCGTTTTCCTTGGTGAGAGGTAACGCCTGAAATTTGGTATTCTTGGCACACTCTTGTCACTGCGGATCTCGCAGTATTGAATTCTCTAACGATTTCCGAAATGGAATGGCCCCTGCTTCTAGCTTCAATTATCATCCTGCGTTGAAGTCTGTCAATTCCCGTGGTGCGGCCATAAGCAGATCGGAAGCCTTTTCACACGAATCACCTGATAACAAATGACAGCTCTGCCAATACACTGTCCTTTTGTACCTTGTGCACACGCTACCTGCAGTCGTGGACTGTGCGGCTGGTCCCGGCGGAGGTTCGAGTCCTCCCTCGGGCATGTGTGTGTGTGTTTGTCCTTAGGATAATTTAGGTTAAATAGTGTGTAAGCTTAGGGACTGATGACTTAGCAGTTAAGTCCCATAAGATTTCACACACATTTGAACATTTTTTTTTTTTTTTTTTTTGCTCGCGCTACTACCGCTATCTGTGTACTTGCACATCGCTATCCCATGACTTTTGTCACCCCAGTGTACGCATACTTGAGCCAAGAAAGTAACAAAGTGGAAATGTATCGTTGTCCGTATGCAAGTAGCCGTGCGGACGCTGCGGCAGCGCCCCTGCCGGCGGCGATGTCGCCCGCTGATAGGGGCTTCCCCGGCGGCGCAGGCGCGGCTGACGCGTCCCCACCGGCTGCGGCTGCGCCTGTCTGGCTACACGGTGTCGCGGTGTCACGTGTCAGCCCGGACCAAGACAGATCGCTTAGCGCGCCCGCGCCGGTGGTCCCGCCGCATTCCACAATTAACTCCCTGTCTCTCTCGGCTCCCCCGGGAGTCCCCCCGGCGCTATCTGCGCATCTCGCTAAGTGGTAACCAATACGGCCCCTCAGGACGCGGACGGGCTACCGTGTCTACAAGCCGGATTAGGCGACACCAAACACCTTAACTGGCGTGTAATGTCCCCTCACCTGCCCTCCCCACCCACGCTCGCCCCCTCACCCCACCGTCGCGACGACGTTGCGCGCCGCTTCCTCAGGTGCGAGATAAAACGACAGACGGGGCATCGCGCTCTTGACGTCGCTGCTCTCGGCTGCGCTCATTGTGCCGACCGTCCGGCCTCTTATACGCTTGTCCCGCCTTCGGCCCGCCGGTATTTCAGATTTCAATGCGGCTGCCGGGCTGCCTCAAAAGCGGAAGGCGCGTCTCGCCCCGGCGTCGTCTTTTTGTGTTCTTGTAGCGACACTTGCAGCGGCGCGTCCTGCTTGGAGCCAGGTGGGTGGGCGGACGTCGGTGGCAGCCAGTGACAGCGACCAGCTTCATGAGTGTCCGCGTGCTACTCACATGCCGTAACGACAGCTGCCAGTCTCTGTTCGTGGAGTGAGCTCGGCGGCGCAGTGGCTTGAGCCCGTTTCATATGAGTGACTTTCAGGTCAAAATCGACTAATCCAAGTGCATGCACCTTCTGTGCCTTCATGTAAATCAGCAGCCAACCACGACGCGTGTGTGTCTATGACGTCAGTGATCTATAGTCGAGGCCCACGAGAAAGACAGGCCGCGGCGCGTACGTCACGAAGGTACTCCTGAACTCGCTCGCTCGCTCAGCTCAGCAGACAAAATGCGTTTCTACATCTGTTAACTCGCAGCTGGGCTTGTAAGTACTAACGAGAATTGCATCCTCCACTGGAATCTGCTACTATGAAGTCTTACTGAATAACAGTACTACAGCAAAATTTAATTTAAGATCAGCTTGTGTACAGCATTTAGTCTCTTCTGCTTAACAGTATTCATTACAATCTGGAAGTGGTGCCATATGCAACTGATAATCATTTTAGCATTATTTTATTTTATTGTACGTCAGTACAGCCCTAACAAATTATAAGTAGGCCCTTGGCTTTCCCATCATTATAGGACCAATAACAGTAAGATTCCATAATAGCGGATTCAAGTAGAAGATTCAGTTTTCGTTTGTTCGGACACGCCTAGTTACGAGTTAATAGGTGCAGAAACGTAGTTTGTCTGCTGATTTGAGCGAGCGAGGGAGCGCAGGACTACCTTAGTGACGTGCGCGCCGCGGTCTGTCTTTCTCGTAGGCCTCGTCTATAGTTCGTGCCCAGTACGGAGTTCTAAGTTTCCGAGTATGCTGCGCACTGCGCTTGCGAAGAAAGAAGGTATTTCGGTGGCGTCTGATAAAATATTAAGTTAATCTATTATGGCAGAGCTCACTCCTATTATAGAAATGGATTCTGTGCATTTATGTCTCTTTTATCTTTAGTGTGTTGTTTACTTTGTTTTCGTGACACTTTGAAAAGCTACACAATGTCCTGATATTCTTTTTTCCTACTAGTGTTGTCTTACAAGATAGACGAAATATCTGAAACCAAAAAGGTATTTAAGTAATACGGGGAAAAGCGTACACTATGCAGAAAGAAGAACTTATGTAGACGATTTTAATGAAAATTATTTCAACCATGAAAAAGTCGGAGGTACTTGACGAGAAAAATAATTTTCGATGTTACGAGAGTTGCCCAGCAAGTACAGTAATTCGTCGCACTTTTTTTCTCAATGGCAAATGGCTCTGAGCACTATGCGACTTAACTTCTGAGGTCATCAGTCGCCTAGAACTTAGAACTAATTAAACCTAATTAACCTAAGGACATCACACACATCTATGCCCGAGGCAGGATTCGAACCTACGACCGTAGCGGTCGCGCGGCTCCAGACTGTAGCGCCTAGAACCGCACGGCCTCTCCGGCCGGCCTTTTTTTTTTTTTCTCAGATGAAAACAATGCTAAGAATGCAAATCGTTACGCTTGTATTATTTGAAGTGACCTGAGTGAGCTCGCCGAGTTTCCGTCACTTCCGACACATAGCGTAGCTGCAGGCCAGTTGCAAAATGGCGTCTCTAGGTGATGTACTTTACAAGTAACGTGCCGTCATTGAATTTCTCACTGCAGAGCAAGAAACTGTGGGGAATATTCACAAACGCTTGAGCAAAGTCTATGGAGCATCTCCTGACGACAGAAGCACAGTTAATCGCTGGGCACGAAGGGTGAAGTCGGAAGGCTGTTCGGCGGAACTCCACGATTTGCGGCGGTCAGGGAGACCAGCCACGGCTGCCACACGTGACAGCTGATGTCATTCGCGAGGATAGATGCATTACGACTCGACAGTTGGCGCTCCATTTGTCAATCAGCAAAGGAAGTGTGGATGCAATTATCCGCACTCTTGGATACTCAGAAATGTGTGCAAGATGAGTCCCACGGTGTCTAACGGTGGACCACAAATGCACAGAAAAAATATTTGTCTTGATTTGTTGCAACGTTTTCAAGTTGAGAGGGAGGCCTTCTGATAAAACCTGGGTTCACAATTCTGAGCCCGAAACAAAACGACAGTCGATGGAATAGCGCCATTCCCACTCCCCAGAGAAGAAAAAATTCAAAGCAACTGCTTCCGTCGGTAAGACCATGATCACCGTGTTCTGGGACTGTGAAGGTGTGATTCTCATTGATGTGATGCGAAGAGGTGGTACCATTAATTTAGAAGCATATTCCAACACATTAACAAAACTCAAGACGCGCATCCGGCGACTTGGGCGCCATAGCAACAGAGGAGATATTTTGCTACAACACGATAACGCTCAGCCCAACACAAGCCTGAGCAGTGCTGAACACATCGCAAAACAGGGTTGGACATCCACCCTACAGCCCTGACCTAGCCCCCTCGGACTTCCACTTGTTTGGGCCATTAGAAGATGCCATTTGTGGAAGACATTTTGAGGACGATGAGGAGGTGATTCACACAGTGAACCACTGGCTCCGCCGCCAGCACAAGGAGTGGTACCGACAGGGCATACGCGCCCTTGTTTCGCGCTGGAGAAAGGCCATAGAACGGATTGGAAATTACGTGGAAAAACAGGGTCTGTAGATAAAACTCAATTCTTTCGTGTGTGTAATCCTCGTTATGTTCAGCAGCGAACTGCTGAAGAAAAAAAATGCGATGCATTACTTTCTGGGCAATCCTCGTATTCGGCACACAACAAGGAAACAGTATACAAAGGATAAAGCAGAAAGACCCGATTTCCTGCGTTCTGGATATTGTTTGACGTGTTTGCACTTCGCAAGTATACATTTCTCGAGCAAATAAATGTATAACGGCATATTCTGAAATGGGATGACACTTTTCGCATTCTTTCACTTCTCAGGAGTGTGAATAATTTCCGATCCGATTCTTGATAAGAACTTCCAGTATGAATTCTGCTGAGTTATCAACAAACTCTGTTATCATTCATTATTCTAATATTTTGTTACTGTATTTCTGTTTTTCGTGAAAAGGATATCCCCTCATAACGTAAGTTTCACCGTTAAGTTGCCAAATTGCACCGCTGTCAGCTCTCGCAACACACGCAGTTTTGGCGTTGATGTGGAAACGAAAACGACAACTCGAAAGAGACGAGACTCAGTAGAGGAATAAAACACAAGGGGCGCTGCGGTAGACTCATTCGTCTCAAGAAGTCAACTGAGACAAGAAAGTCGGTCGTGTAAAAGAGATTAGGGAAAAGACGTTCATTCAGGAGGGCAGTCCTTCAAATCCCCGTCCCTCTGCTTCTTCAAGGCGCTGCCTTCTAAAGAACAGTGGTGAACCGCGTGCCTAATTCTGATGTTGACACAGTAGTATGTAAAGCTTCCTCTTATATGCAACCAAGTCATTTTTGGAAATACTTTCCGCTGGCTCACAAGATTTCCTCTACCTTCACTTGCTAAGCAGAAAAAACTCCACAACTTGCCAATACCGGCCTTACCGCCATTACCCGAACTCTGCATCTTTTCGTATAGTTTCTTTTCACCGCTCCCAGTAGCACGTTAGTAAGCCATGCTGAAGGACTAGAAAAATTAAACTGATGAGTGCTGTCACAGTTTTATTATAAAATTTAGATAAAAGTAAGGTATTTATTATCTGAAGGGACTAGTACTCTTTCAACGCATGACAAATAGGTGATTTCGTGATTTTTTTTCAAGTAAAACAGAAAAGAATGTTAAATCTGATGACATAGTTTTATTCCTTACGCTTTTTTCTTCAGGAAATAATTTTCGTGTTCACACTGGACGGTCCATGTAACCGCTGCAACAGCTGGAAGAGCTCCTTGGCCCCTTGCAGCCAGAACACTAGTCGTTGGCGGGAATTGCCGAAGCCCTCCTATTGGAATACAACATTTTGCTGGAAAATCCTGACATTGCCAGGGAGATGACGGCGGTATTAGTTTAGTTTATTAAATGATGAATTATTACAGTAAGTAATTTTTAATGCCTAGAGCACAACTTCCCTATTACAATTAAAGTACGATTAATAGTTTCGGTTGCTTTCTAGAACCATCTTTAAACCGAATGTATGTCATTGCATGACCACAGCAAATGATGCTTTCCAATGCACATTCGTCGCTTTTTATATTTTCAACGATCTGAAGACGGTTGTAGGTAGCAACTGAAACTAGTTGTCGTACCTTAATTGTAATAGGAGAATTGCGGTTATGCAGTGGAAGTTTTTTACTTTGAAAAATTTTATTTAATAAAATATTTTTATGAGTAATTTTAAATATATTTTCTATCAGCGCAGATCGGAAAATTGAAAAATATTAATTTCTAACAATATAGTGACGTGTTGAAAAGTATGTCAATATCCTTACCCAAAAAATCGAGACAAAAGCGTGCACCGAAAACGGACTTTTGAAGATATCGCAGAAATGGCTACGTGTGCTGGTAGAGAACTGAACTTACAATTCCAGCATCAAATTCTGACCAAAATTGCCTGTATCGTTCTAAAGTTTTGTTTCCCGCCTCTTTGAAAAATACCGTTTCGAACAAATGCGTTTACAGTTTTGGGTCATATTTTTTGCAATTAAACATACAGCAATCCTTCCAGATGCGAAGGAAGTCCTCCTCCACCTCCTTCCTCGTCACGGTGGAAGCTCCTCTCATCCGCTGTTCTGTTCGCACGATACACTTTTCGTCCGCTTTTGTGCCGAAGTTGCGATAGGCCTGTCCGATCTCAAGCTCGAAAGCTCGAGCACTTTCATAATGGACGGCCTGTTAGGCCATCGCTGAAATTACTTGCTGCCACACTGGCCGCGATGCCGACCACTTTTTCCTTGCTGTGAATGTTTTTGACATATTGCGTTATAACTCGATAACGGAGTCTCTGGCAAAGCAAAGCAAAAAAAAAATTAAATTTTTTGCAAAAGTTGCAGACTGGCGCTATTAAAAGATACTTACATAAAGCTTTCGACCACAGCCTTTATCAGTAAAGGAGAGACACACACACCATTCACGCACACAACCAAGCGCACGTCACACACACACACGAACAGCAACTCCAGCATCTCAGGCCAGAATGCTTGATATTTTCAATAAGAAATCTGTGCACAAGACATGATACAATAACATTTCGAAAGACTCTATTCGTTTTCAGTATTTGAGTCCAAGGTTCATCTTCAACTCACACAAAACAAAACAGATGCTTTCTGGTCTTACACGCAAACCAACATGGCGTCATGAATTTTGTCACGTTTATAAACTGTTTCGTCGTTTCTTCAATTTTGAATTTTATCTCTCGAATTGTTTGTTCGCAATGGTGCCTAAATATTCGAAGAAAGACACTTGTTTAACCTGTTACTGTGAGATTTTTTTGGATATCTCTTTTAGAGAATAACCTGATTTTAGCCTTGTACGAGTTAATCGATATGACGAACTCTTCACTCCGCTAAATGCTGTTTATCATAAACTGAAGGGCAGGTATGTAGTCTACTATACCACAGTGCCGTCCGCATGTCTGAAGTTATTAATAGCTTCCCCACTGAAAGCTCCTAGCAAATTAAAACTGTGTGCCAGACATGATTTAGAACATGAGACCCACGTGTACAGTCCGCTGGAGAGAGAAAATTTATTCTAAGAATCCCACTGTTGTAAACCCTCCACAGTCGTTGTCTGGCCATCTGGATTTGGGTTTCCAGTAAATTTTCAAAATCGTTTTACTTTATTACTTCTTTAATATAAACTCCATTCAAAGCACATTTAGCAGACAGTAGTCACATACACCACTGAATGTGCCTGCAAAATTATATCATTTTACAGCACTTTCTTCAGGAGACACGACGTCATAAACACTAAGCTGCATGAAACTGAAACTGTCGGACGAAACTCGCTAAAGATACAGGTGAAAATGTGTACAAATACGTGAGAAATATGTTAAATATATGTGATATGTGATATATGTGAAATATACACTCAAAGACGAAAAACATGCACTACGAAGGAATTATCAGAATGGGACGTAAATCGGTAGATTTGATGTACATGTACAGACAAACAAATGACTGCAATTCCAGAAAAATTGTATGATTTATTCGAAAGAAAGAGCTTCAAAAACGGAGCAAGTCAAGAGCGCGTTGTTCCGCTCTGGCTGTTACGCAGGCAATTTTTCGGCTTGATACTGATTCATAGAGTTGTTGGTTGTCCTAAGGGACATCGTGTCAAATTCTGTTCAACTGGATCTGGTTAGCGGACACTGCCCGTAACGCTCAAAACGCTCGCATTTGAGGAAAGATCAGATGACATTGCTGGCCAAAGTAGGGTTTGAGGAGCACATACGTATGCAAGAAGTTGAAACTCTCGGCATTACACTGCTGAAATATCAAATGAAACGAGGCAGCCATTCTAAGATGAAAGTGAGAGTTACCGGTAAATGAAAATAGAGTACATTGAGTTCAAGAATTCGTAAATGTCGTTCACAGGTTTCACTGAAAATATGGTAAAAGAAACCACTGAAAACAATAAGATTATGAATGAAACAAAACAATACTTACGTTGGGTGAACATATCACCAGCAAGAGAGAATCCTTTAAATGTACCTATAGTTCAATAGATAATTAATAATGAAAATAATGGCATTTCTTAGGGAATGTGAAATTCCCTGTAGAAAACAATTCGATACATTGAGAAAGGCAAGGTGCTTTGTCATAATTAGTTTTCAGTAATGATGTGCAAATCTGGAGGAAAAGTTGTACAAAAGAGACTATCAGAGCTGTTCCTACGAGTTTGCGAAAGAACATAATTTAGCAATATTGGAATTATGCTGCAATTGTTCTTATTCGCATAAAAGGGGACAGGCAAGAGAAAAAGCCTCCTACACGTAGTGTACGACATGTGCACTAACTGTTGTTAACTATAAAGAAACAACATAGAGTGCAATAAAGTAAAGAACTAGCTGGATTTAGAAGTGATCTTAGTACAATGGACCATTGACAAGTCGTCAATGAAATTATAAAATAGAGCAGTGATCATGAATTACAGCTTTGCCTGTGATTCATAGGTTCTCAGAAAGATTTTGATTCCGTTACAACTAAATTTGTACTGGCACCCATTGAGGAGCAAAGCACCAATTGAGCCTGTGTCGGTCTACTGAAGAGTACGAGATGTCAACGCCATTGCGTCTACTGGACTTCAACAGAGTGAAGAATTAAAAGCAAAGAGTGTCAGTGAAGGAAAATTATTACAAATATGCTTAGAGGAAATTTTTAACCCACTGATCTTAAAACACGGAGGAGGAATACTTGCTATTTAAACCTAACTAAACAACGACATTAGATTCAGTTTCTGGCGTAGATAACCTCCAACAACGCATGCAAAAAAAGTAAACACAGAAAGTGCGATAGTATGCCTGAAGGTTAGTTGCAGTGATGATACTAAAAGGTACAAACATTATATCTAAAAGAAAACAGTAAACATGAATAACGGAGTCGTAGAAGCAGTTGATGGGCTTTTGTATTTAGAGCAGTTTATGATAATAACTGAATATATAGCAGAGGAAATACAGGGGCATTAATGACTTGAGAGCTTTTGATAAACCAAATATGTTTTTCGGATCTAAGTTTCTTGAGTATCAGGAAGGGAAGTTAGATTACTGATCTATGTGACGGAGAACTCAGCAACAAAAGTGGTATGAGTGAAAGCGCTCTATTGCTTGGATGTATTCACACGGAATTGAGAAAAAATCTGTATCATACCGTAACCCTGGAACGTAGTAAGAAATTAGTTATCAGAATACCGTCGAAGAATCCCAGAAAAACGAAAGTGGATCAGCTATGTTCCACTGATATTTTACATATTTCCTTGGTTTAATTTCCATGTATCCCGTATGGTCTTTCAGTTCTGAATTTCCAGCTTTCCTGCTAAAGTTTAATGGAAGCGACAGCACTGATGTATGTGTTCTTCAGTATACCAACATAGGTTCAATCATCATCATGTTTCTCAAGGCTGTCATTGCTTGTCATATATTGACTAAAAATTGTTTCAGTCCATGTTGTTAGTCTTGCAAGTAAATTTTTACATCGAAATATCCGCAATTTCTGTTCTACTTACGAACTGACCGCACATAACCCGAATAATATACACTGTTACTGAAACCGAGACTGTATCCTCAGCGAAAGACATGGATCTAACCACATATTCATGAACTTGGGGCTGCTCGGGACACATTCTGAAATAACATGAAAAATCTTGAGAACTGTTACTCATCTATTGCATCTTTTCGCAACACAAGACAGAAATAATGAAATCACTAGAAACAACACGCAAAAATATTACGATACAATATTGCAGTGCCTGTGTTATTCTAAATTACGATGCAGTGGTCCTTCGGGCATGCATGCATGTTAGATACCTACCGTTACTCTATAATTGCAGTACCAGATAGGATACGTCCAGCATCTTCAGTATGCTTCCGTATTACAGTGAAACTTTCCCAATCCTCTTCGCAATTTCAGCCATATTATTTTGAAACAAAGAAACCCATAATGTGCAATTTATCCCAAACCATTCTGCATTCGAGAGGAGATTAAAGCTCTATCTGTTCCAGCTCGTTGTTCTGTTTAACAATGGACCAGCGTCGCTGTCAGATTGTGAATTATGCATGCTTTTCTTTCCCCTGTTTCTGTTTTCTTCCTTCGATATAATCTGGCATTACTAGGGGAGACCAAAGAAATACCGACATACCAGGTTATACCAACACCATCGTTTTTTTCTTCTGAATAGCGCTGTAGTCAGTGGGAGATAGTGCTACACCATAGCGGATGATGTCAGAAGCAGGGTGCAGAGGCGACGAATTCTGGCAAACAATATTCTTATTGTGGAGATAAGTATTAATTTTTGTTGAACTTTGATGCTATTTTTGGCTTATGGTTCCCAGACATGAACATTATTGAGCATATCTGGGATGCCTTGCAACGTGCTGTTCAGAAGAGATTTCCACCTCGTTGTACTCGAACGGATTTATGGACAGCCCTCAGGATTCATGGTATCAATTCCCACCAGCACTACTTCAGACATTATCCGAGTCCTTACCACGCTGTGTTGCGGCTCTTCTGCGTGCTCGCGGGTGCCTACGCTATGTTGGACAGGTGTTGCAGTTTCCTTGGCTCATCAGTGTACTTTGACACATGTTAAAGTTAAAAAACGTTTTTCTTTCTTGGAACAAAAATTTTATTCTTCCTGTATTTCATACCGTTGGCATCACCCTGTAAGGGTGTCGATATTACGCAGGTACTGGGAACAATACCGATAGGTTGGATACTTGAGGAAATGTTTACATAGCACCGGAGGTGTTTAACGTTTTTCAGTCATGAACTTTTCCACGGAAGACACAGATTCCATTTTCCTCTGCCTTATTATCTGTCACTCTTCCTTTGACCAGTCTACGTCTTCTCTACATGTGATTCCTTCTGTACTGCTGCCGTCCTTTTCTACTAGATCTCATTAGTCACATTTAACAAGAAATGAGTGAGGAAGAACCACCAAAGCTATTACTATCATTGGTGGCAATATACACCGGTCATGTACTAAACATACTGAAATGTTCGTTGGCAGAGGAGTCCGGCTAGTAGTAAGCTTCTGATCTTGCCATATGAAAAAAAAAAAGCTTAAATGAAGACAGTTTCGTGCTCGCTGTTGCTGAGAGACGCTTTTGTATCATGAAAAAACACCCCGGAGTTCTTAATCATTCTATGTGCGTCGGTCACGTGCAGGTGATGTTCGATTTAGAAAGAGCTTCAGAAATTGTCGTGAGTGGTATGACACAATTCAGAAGGCAATATGAAAATTTGAGTGAAAGGAGGCAACGTCACTCTCCCTGCATATCGAAACCGATGTAAAAGTAGTACCTTCTGCTAACGATACACTTAATAATGGAAATGCAGAACAAACACTGACGTGTACACGTGACACTGAAGGGATAAAGTCGCCCCCCAAAGTCCAGCGACCCCCCGAACGAGGACTGGCTCATGACGCAAGAAGCGCCGCACAAGACGGTAATTAGCGTTCTGCGAAAAAAAGTGTACGGTGCGGCAGGAGTTTAAAATGTGTGGTCATCACGGAAACGGGACGGTCGCCACAAAGGTGGCTTCGTAGAAGCCAGCGAGTTGACAACACTCACTGGGAAAAAAATTCTCGCCGGACAAAGGTAAAACATATGTCGGGCGGGCGGCGCCGTTTATAGAGCATGCGAACCCCGCTGCCGGTTGTACGTGGAGGGTCGGAGGACCGGCCGTCCGAGGCGCCTTTTGTCAGAATCACGCAAAACAATACGCGCCGTAAAAACGCCGCGGATACTCCGTGCGTGCGTACACGGCACCAGTCGAGTTTACCCACCAGACGCCGCGGTGTCGTGTATGCGATGCGTCCCCTGTTCTTTTGCTCTTTCCTCACCCTGCCGCATTCGGATACTCCGAACATCCGTTTTATTCACGCGGACTCGCTCTCACGCTACCTGATACGCGAACAATGCGCGGTGCTGGGCCGTCGAGAAGCGGCCTGGCTCGGACTGCTTAAGTGGACGTCGCAGGCAGGAAGTTGTTAACGACATTCGTGTCGCTAATACCTATTCTCCGGCACAGTACAATAATTTCGTGCACAATCGTATCCGAGACGCAGTTTAGACGCAATTATCGAGCGGAGACCACTGACGATGTGCCTCGTGTAATGCTGAAAATAACGTTACCAAGTACGTAGTGAAAGCTTACTTCCACGGTCTCCGTGAGTTGCGTATTATGTACTCTGAAGAAAACTTGTCTCCTTTTAAACTTCTGGTTTCACTGTATTCATTTTCCCGTCACAAATACAAAATTACACACAGTCATAAACCTATGTTTTGTGTCTCTCTAAAGAAAAAGGGAAATTACTGTTTTACGTGGTTTGACTGTGGTACAATGTCTGCAGCGATTGCCTGAAATTCATATTTACTGCCTTTGCACTTTGAAAATTTAAATTCACATACAAGTTACAAGCGAGGTGACTGTAGCAATTAATGTTAACACCCATTTAAAACGTTGTAGAACCAGCCATCGAGAGCAAATAAATGGTGAATGGTAAAAGGGAGTTTTTAATACTGTTTGTTCCACATGAATTATTTCTAACGATGGACGTATGATGGGGGAAGACAAGGGACATTATAATTAAAGTCCTTGGGAAACAATGACCTCTGTTTGTATGATTAAAAATGCCTTGTCTGGAGCACTCACTCTCTTTTTATTCCGGTATCCAATTTGGAACTGCTACAGATGCCATCTTTAAATTCAGCTGAGTGTATGGAAGAAAAGAGGGCGATGATTATCTCTCTCTCTCTCTCTCTCTCTCTCTCTCTCTCACTCTTTTATTTCATCAGTATTGTGACTGGTTTCTCGCGCGCCGCCACGAATTCCTCTCCTGTGCCAATCTTTCCATCCCAGAGTAGCACTTGCAACCTACGTCCTCAACTTGATGTATTCCAGTCTCCGCCTTCCTCTACATCTTTTGCCCCCGAAAGCTCCCTCTAGTACCATGGAAGTTATTCCCCGATGTCTTAACAGGTGTCCTACCACCCCGCCTCTTCTTTTTGTCAGGGTTGTTCATAAATTCTTTTCCTCGCCGATTCTGCAGAGAATCTTCTCATTTCTTACCTTGTCAGTCCACCTAATTTTCAACATTCATAGCACAACATCCCAAATGCTTCGATTCTCTTCTGTTCCCAAAATCCATATTTGACTACTATACAATGCTGTGCTCCAAACATACATTCCTCAAATTAAGGGCTATGTTTGATACTAGCAAACTACTCTTGGCCAGGAATGCCCTTTCTGCCACGGCTAGTCAGTTTTTTATGTCCTACTTGCTCCGTCTGTTATGGGTTATTTTGCTGCCTAGATAGTACAATTCCTTGACTTCATCTATTTTGTGATCCCCAATTGTGATGTTAAGTTACTCGGTGTTCTCATACTTTCATCTTTCTTCAGTTTACTCATAAATGATATTCTGTACTTATTAGACTGTTCATTTCATTCAGCAGTTCCTCCAACTCTTCTTTAATTTCACTGAGTATAGCAGTGCCATCATCGAATCTTATCATTGACATCCTTTAACCTTGAATTTTAATTCACTCTTGACCCTTTCTTTTTTTCCGTCATTGCTTCTTCGGTGTATGGACTGAACAGTAGGAGTGAAAGGCTATCTCACATCCTTTTTAATCCGAGTAATTCGTTCTTTGTTTCTCACTCCTATAGTTCACTCTTGGTTCTTGTAAATATTACATATTACCCTTCTTTCCCTACAGCTTGCCCCTACTTTTCTCAGAATTCCAAACATCTTGCATCATTTTACATTGTCGAAAGCTTTTTCCAGGTCTACAAATCCTATGAACTTGTCTTGATTTTTCTTCAGTCTTGGTTCCAATATCAACCGCAACGTCAGAGCTGGCTCTCTGGTACCTTTACGTTTCCTAAAGGTAATCTAATCGTCTCTTGACAGATCCTCAATTTTCTTTTCCATTCTTCTATATATTATTCTTGTCGGCAAATTGGATGCATGAGCTATTAAGCTGATTGATAATTCTCGCATTTGCCGGTATTTCTGTCTTCGAAATCGTGTGATTATATTTTTCCGAAAGGCTGACAGTGTATCCTAGACTTATACATTCTACTCACCAACTTGTATTATCTTTTTTTGGCCTCTTCCTCCAGTGATTTTAGAAATTCCTATGGAATTCTATCCGTACTTTCTACCTTATTTGATCTTAATACCTTCAAAGCCCTTTTAAAATCTCGATCCCCTGTCTCTTCCCTATCAACTCCTGTTTCTTGTTCTATCACGTCATCAGACAAATTCTCCCCCTCAAACAGGCATTCAGTGTATTGTTTCCACCTATCCACCCTCTTCTCTGCGATGGTATAAAAATTATAAATGTGGCATTAAAAAAGAAACAGACAATACCGCTAAGAAAATAAAATACCAAGACGTTAGACGTACTTAGCGCTGTAAAGACAGTTTATGAACAAGACGAATAAGTAACAGTGAACTAAGGCAAACGTGCATGTGATGCTATAAAAATTACCTAGTTATCTATACAATTTTCACTTGCATGAGGTCATTCACATATGCACATATCGTCACGTGACTGATTGGTTACCCAAACCCTGAATAAAATATAGTGAGCGACCCAGACAATGCTTTTTGTTTATGAGTACCCTTCACCGATTTTCGATCACAAAATCACAGTTCCTCAATAACATTCACATCCGACTGCAGTCGACGCTAGGAAAGACCTGTACTTTCTTTGTCATGCTAATCAAACCAACCTTTGATTTTTCTATCCGTTTAAATTTATGCAGTCACGTAGAAGATACTGTGATCGGTACTTACCCCGTTGTAACATGAACACCAATAGTGTTTTTCAGACGTTACTAGTTACCGAGCAACTTCTGTCTGTATGTATACGGGAGAGTGTTTTATCGAGAGATGCGTTTCAGACTTCCGTCTCTAGCCAGCATTGTTACAGAATTTTAATACATTTGCTTATTATTTGTTTAATTATAGCATTCATTCCTTATATGCTGCAGTCTGTTTGAAATTACAAAAATTACTCCAGAAAATTAAAGTTTTTCCAAACGGAGAAAAACGTTACAAGGTACATTATGATAATGTACCAAAGAACAAATATTCTATTGAAATTTAAAAGCGTTTCACTCAAGGAAATCTTGTCAGTGCTATATTAGTCGTCTCTCTATTACATTAATACTCTACTATACACCAGTAATCGTTAAGTTAAGCAGGAGTGTTATTAAAAACAAGCTACAAGTAAACTCATTATGAAACTGAAGCTGTTGGAAACCAACACAAATTTTCATTTTCAAGACAGGTAAAATTGTTAATACATTAATGAAGCTTATTTCATTTACAAAGAAACCAATGTCCCACGGTGAAAGACCATCTTCTGTTTCAAGAGGACGCACGACCGATGAAGTATTGATTTACTGTCCACAAGTTATACAAACAGTTTTAAAAATATATAAAAGTTTAATTGTCATAAACTTTTGTATCTGAAGAATTAACAAAATATTCCAAATAGCTTCAATATATTATACAACACTTTAATAATTATAACTCGAAATATTTACAAACGCTGCAGAAAATACAACCTCATGTCTAGGAAAGACAACAGCTGCAGAGAATGGCGGAAACTGCTTGTAGCGGTCATTAGTGCGCATCGCTTCATGCGACTCTAAACTCAGTCAACAGACTGAAGTACCGACTAAAAAATGTCATGTATTTCTATTTACACTACCCTCTCCATACAACACCATCCTCTACAATACAAGCCAAATGCACAAGCATTATTAGCCACTCCATACCCCATTCAGTTTTAGTATGGAGAGAGGGAGAATTGAGCGTAAAACTGCGTATATGGTATCATCTCATTTTTCGTCTATTTCATGCGAGATACTATAAGTTCAGTAGAGGCATCAGATGTGCTGTGAAGATCTGGTCGAGTAGCTAATCGCTAAAATCCTTCAACAGCATTTCACAAAAAAGTCTAGCTTTATCCTTCTGCCAAGACGCCTCACGTGAAATTCCTTGAGCACATGAATTGTATTTTCACAGTATTTAAAGAAAGCAGCCATTCAGTTTAAGCATCGTTTAAGGCATTCTGATTTTCTTTACGAAGTGTTTGCTGTAGACAACAGCACCGTCTACGAAAATTCCGAGGGTGCTGCTGATCTGCGAACGTTGTCGGTGCTTCTTCGTTTCCTTACGTCTCACCCGGTGATGTTTCCGTTTCTGTTGAAAACGTCGAGTATAATATACAAAATCCCAACAATCAGAATTCTCTCAAGAAATCATTTGTTTGAGACTTCACTCTGTATGATCTTACATTATTCATAATTCGTCAGTGTAGCAGAGTGTCGAACGAATTTCATAAATCTAGAAAGTAAAATCTACCTGTTTTAACTGTGCCTACTATTTGTAACTATGATTGCATGTCTACTGAAAACCGTAACAGAAACACCCACTCGCTTGAAAGTTAGAAGAGCAGTATATTCATCAGATTCATATTAACTTCAGCTGCAAATACATTTGTTTTTGACATGTCACTTGCCTAGCATTTATCTATGTTTTAAGAATAATGATGAGAAGAAGAAATATAGTGGATTGGCCGTACTTTTTAATAAAAAACATGACACCAAGTGTTTGTTAAACAGATGATAAGACACTGTCATTCAAGAAACGGTTAGTGTCAGGTTTTATAATTTTAAAGTCTAGTAAAAATACTACGCTTTAAAAATGCAGATTTTATCTTTCTATAAATTACGAAATTTGTTCGACACTCTTTCATATTGACGAACGATCAGACTGTAACTCATGGACGTCCACTTGAAAAAAAAATGGTTCAAATGGCTCTGAGCACTATGGGACTCAACTGCTGAGATCATTAGTCCCCTAGAACTTAGAACTAGTTAAACCTAACTAACCTAAGGACATCACAAACATCCATGCCCGAGGCAGGATTCGAACCTGCGACCGTAGCGGTCTTGCGGTTCCAGACTGCAGCGCCTTTAACCGCACGGCCACTTCGGCCGGCCGTCCACTTGAAGCACTATTGTTAGATCACTTGAAAATGTGTACGCAAGCGAAACTGCGCAATATAGACGATCGTAAAGCAAAAGAATATTTCAGTCTAAACAACGATATTTAATGCAGCAGGTTGTTATCATTAAAAAAAATGGATTTTGCTAGGAATCTCACTGGTACTAAAACGCCGGTAAGTAAATATTTTCTTAGTAGTCACTTCTGCATCAGCAGTGTTTTTATTAGCTATCGCTGTCTCTTTAATGACCTGTAGTTTACCGAGCGAGGTGGCGCAGTGGTTAGACACTGGACTCGTATTCGGGAGGACGACGGTTCAATCCCGCGTCCGGCCATCCTGATTTAGGTTTTCCGTGATTTCCCTAAATCACTCCAGGCAAAGGCCGGGATGGTTCCTCCGAAAGGGCACGGCCGACTTCCTTTCCCATCCTTCCCTAATCCGATGAGACCGATGACCACGCTGTCTTGTCTCCTTCCCCAAACAACCAACCAACCAACCTGTAGTTTTTATTAATAAGTTTCCCCATGAAATATTCGTTACCATGGTACTGCGTGCAGTGTGTGTGTACGCATTCCAAGTAGGTATGAGACTGCTGTCACCGGCGCACCAGCTAAGTAATCACGGGCCATTTCCCTCGTTGAAAATCAGCAGATGACCAGTGTAGTATTTTCAAAGTCGAAGAAATATACCGGAAAATGAGATGTTTACAACAAATTATTGCTACGATTTGGTCCAACTGACAATCACCGTTAACAGACCAGAGTTTAAAATTATCATTTTGATTAAAAATACATCGTCTGCAACGCTGCTAAAAGACATTTCTCCGAACAAAGATTAACAATATTCAGTTAATAAAACAACTCAGCGCACTATAGAGCTTGCCTTTAAGCGCCTCGAACTTTCAGATTACACTTCTGACAACTCCCGTCCTCTGTCCTAAACTTACACGCTGTCTCGTAAAGGAACTGCCTTTAAATTTATTACAAAAAATGAATTTCCCTTGGAGACTCTCCCACTACCCAAGGCGACATAGTCACAAAGTGATTCCAGCAACAGCTTTTAAGTGATCAGATAATAATCACAAAATTATTGAACAACAGATATTGACTGTGAACAGTACAAGAAGAGTTCAGACACGCACCATCCTACACTTACTAACAAGCTTGCCACAGCAGCCTAGGTCATGATCAGCTCAGTGCAGAACGAGGATCAATTAATTCAGCTATAATAAAAAATTATGGTAATTTAGATGAGTCACATGTCTTAGTAATACGCGTACATCTACATCTACCACGATGTTCCCACTGCTATAGATGCTGTGCAAGCCGTAGGCCAAATCAAAATGCTGGCCTGTTTGCTTTGACCACTGACATCCTGTGTGACGTAATCAATTTACGATGCAAAGGATGTAACCAGGCTGTTATCATTTTCTTTTTTTGTGGTTGTCTTAGTAACTGATGGAAATTATGCTGTTTGTAAACTATGGTGTTTACTCCAAATACGTGATTTACTTGAATATTGTTAGGCAGGAACCTAAGAGTTCAGCTGGAGAAACCAACAACAGTTATGAAACTTCCTGGCAGATTAAAACTGTGTGCCGTACCGAGACTAGAACTCGCGACCTTTGCCTTTCGCGGGCAAGTGCTCTACCATCTGAACTACCCAAGCACAACTCACACCCCGTTCTCACAGCTTTACTTCCGCCAGTACCTCGTCTCCTACTTTCCAAAATTCACAGAAGCTCTCTTGCGAACCATGCAGAACTAGCTGTGAGGACGGGGTGTGAGTTGTGCTTGGGTAGCTCAGGTGGTAGAGCACTTGCCTGCGAAAGGCAAAGGTCCAGAGTTTGAGTATCGGTCCGGCACACAGTTTTAATCTGCCAGGAAGTTTCATATCAGCGCACACTCCGCTGCAGAGGGAAAATCTCATTCCAATAAAGATTATGTTTATAATCCTGGTTCTCACAAATATTTGGATATTTCTTTTCGTATGTGGTACGATTTCCCACGGTAATGTTAGCTAGGAACCTAATGACACCGCTTAAACAGTTGCGAATGGAACGACTAACGATTATAATCCTGTTTCTTGGCAATGTTTGGCTTTTTTCTAATGTGGCACATTTTTAAGGGTGACATTAAGTATAAACCTACGAGTATCGTTCAAATGGTTGAGAACGAAAGACGTAGTTATTTTATTTATAATAAATTCATTTCCTATATACTGCGTTTTTACAGATATTTTGCTTTTTTCGAATGTGATACGATGGCGCAGCATGTATGAAATGTATTTTTTCGTGGGGGTGCGAGACTGGTTTTTATGGTTGTGTGTAGCGGTTTTGGTATCGCTCTCTTCGTTTGAGCTATATAGGTTAGGAAAAATTTACGATAGCTATTCTTATAGTTGTGATGGGTGACGGCCGGTATCGCTGGAATTCGTGAGTGTTATATTCCATTTATGTGGCTGTCTTGGAATGACGCTAGACTTATTGTCGTATTTTTTGTTTGTCCTTACGCCTAAAACTCTTTTTTCCCGTGGCTTTCCCGTTAGTTTCATTTCCTTGTTGTTATACACACATCAAAAAAAGTATTGCATCACCCCTGTTCCCAGAACTCCTGTAGATAGACCTTGACTGTGGATATTGTACCACAGACACAGTCCCTTTCACTGTTTAGGGATGTCACTAAATACGCCCGAAGATGTAAACAAACAAGCATCAGCAGCGCCTATTAGACGGTCGATGAGTTCCTGTCATTGTACAAGGAAGGAGGTGCATGGCTCGTGTTGTCTGTAGTTCAACCATGCCTAGACGGTCAATACCGCGGTTCGATCGCGCCCGCATTGTTACTTTGTGCCAGGAAGGGGTCTCAACAAGGTAAGTGTCCAGGCGTCTCTGAGTGAGCCAAAGAGATGTTGTTCGGACATGGAGGAGATACAGAGAGACAGCAACTGTCGATGACATGCCTCGCCCAAGCCGCCACTACTGCAGTGGATGACCGCTACCTATGGATTATTATTCGGAGGAACCCTGACAGCAAAACCACCATATTGAATAATGCTTTTCGTGCTGCCACAGACGTCGTGTTACGACTCAAACTGTGCGCGATAGGTTGCGTGATGCGCAACTTCACTTCCGACGTCCATGGCGAGGTCCATTTTTCCAACGACGACACCATGCAGCGCGGTACAGATGGGCCCAACAACATGTCGAATAGACTGCTCAGGATTGGCATCTCGTTCTCTTCACCGATGAGTGTCGCATATGCCTTCAACCAGACAATCGTCGGAAACGTGTTTGGAGGCAACCCGGTCAGGCTGAACGTCTTAGACACACTGTCCAGCGAGTGCAGCAAGGCAGAGGTTACCTACTATTTTGGGGTGACGTTAAGTGGGGCCGACGTACGCCGCTGGTGCTCACGGAAGGAGCCGTAGCGGCTATACGATACGTGAATGTCATCCTCTGACCGATAGTGAAACCATATCGACAGCACACTGGCGAGGCATTCGTCTTCATGGACGACAATTCTCGCCCCCATCGCGCACATCTTGCGAATGACTTCCTTCAGGATACCGCCATCGCCCAACTAGATTGCCCAGCATGTTCTCCATACATGAACCGTATCGAACATGCCTGGGATGGATTGAAAAGCGATCTACGCTGAATCGCCGTTGAGAAGTCGGACAATGTGGACCAACAGTGTTTTGATGAACTTGTGGATAGTATGCCACGACGAATACAGGCATGCATCAGTGCAAGAGGACGTGCTACTGGATATTAGAGGTGCCGGTGTGTACAGAAATCTGGGCCACTTCCTCTGAAGGTCTCGTTGTATGGTGGCACAACATGCAATGTGTTGTTTTGATGAGCAATGAAAAGGGCGGAAATGATGTTTACGTTGATCTCTATTCAAATTTTCTGTACAGGTTCCGGAACTCTCAGAACCGAGGTGATGAAAAACTTTTTTTATGTATATATTTGTTTTTGGCCGTAACTGCCTATCTTATGGTCGCCATCTTAAAGGATGCAAGTGGCCTGTTATTTAATGTTATCTTTGGTTGTCTTCGTAGCTGGTTCAATTATTTATTTCATATATGATGTCATGGGTGAAAGGCGACGGGTGGAATCCGACCGCGCTCTAGTCCCCATACAGGAGTGCAGTAACGACATGCGTAGAAAGCGCCGTTTCACAGCACAACACCGTCTTCAGACATGTCGACTGCAGAAACAACTCTCAAGCTGTTCCTGATGCACGGGCGCTGGCGTTGTCGATAGCTCTGGCGTGTGCTTATTGACTTCAGCGAATCTGCTAGTGTAATGTACAACTGTCACCCTCCTATTAGCGCCATCTCTGTGGTTTATGTTTCTTGAGCCGTCGCCAAACATTCACCGACTGATCTTGTCAGCTTTCCTGTCACACTCGCGAATCTTCCAGCTCCACTCATTTGACTGATATTTCTTGGCGGTAGGCGGAGTCAAGGAAATCAGCGATAGCACCTTGAGAGCGCACTCTGGCGGATGCGATTAATCGAGCCGTCGATAGTCACGACTCAAGGTGTTAACAAACATATAACTAAATCAGCAAACTTCATACAACAAGCTTATACGTAAATCAGTATACTTCATTTAAACTTTCGCATAATTTCAAAGATAAGTCGCTGGACACGCGGAGCACAAATCATTGAACTGCATACATTTAAAGTAACATATTCTCCCTGTCCAATAGCGATCCATTTTCTTTGCTCCATTTTCAACATCGTACCAGCTTTCTTCATCCCATGTTTTTCTGCCGTCCCTGTTTCTCGTCGTGCTATTGCCTGAGATTTGTCACTTTACAAAGGATCTATTAATTTCTAATCCAGATGTGATTCTCTGGATAGTGCTACCCGGCCTTTACGTTAATCTCTAATTACTCCCGTTATTTCGGAGCATTGTTAATACAATTAACATGGTGGTTTTAGTTATGCTGTCTGCTGTTCGTATCTTCGTTATCCTTTATTGTTGTCGCAGTTTCTATTATTTAAAAATAAATAATTAAACTACTAAAAGTACTCATTGCTTATTAGTGTACAAAGAAACGTTAACTCTGAAGAAACTGTCTGAAAATAATTGTTTTGCATAATCGAATTTTGTTGGGTAAAATAAATGCGTCAATAAAACAAATAAATAAATAAGATAGTGAGCTAAAGAATATCCAAGTCCGCTGCCTATTAACAACCAAGGGTTCATTATTCAGAGCGAGCTAGGCATGGCTTCAGTTTTTTTTTACATATAAACAGGCAAGTAGCACTTATCCCTAATTTCAAATAAATAAGAAAACGCTTAGAAACAAATCTTCCGAAGAGCATCTTGCAGGAACTAGTCCATCATACAGCTCTTTGAGACAGGAAAATGTTCAGAAAATGAGGTTCCTATCTCAGAGCCCCTTTACGACTGATCCCTAAAAGACGGAAATGACTCCATTTTCCGGTTACCACATCTTATAAAGCCGATGTTCAGCGCTCCGGTACGGAGTCTCAAGCGCGTCCGCGGCCGACTTACTCGCCCCCAGCGCTGTGCGCCTGCGCTGTAAGCTGGGTGGCGCTCTGCACCACTGATTAGCTTGGAAACGATTATAGGCGTACCCAGATCAGTTCAGGGTACTTTTATATTTCTTTAAGGGGGGACGCTCATGAAACCGACAGAAATGTCAATTTTCAATTCATTTTTTATTTATTAGTAGTGCTCATGCACAATAAGTTTCCAGCGTTTCAATGATGAAATCGCATCCGAAGTGCCTGATAAATAATTGAATATGACACGACCTTCCTGCCAAGCCTACTTTTTTAAGCAATACTTCAGTACTAGCCCGGTGAATAAAAATTCCTAGTGTCAATTTCAAGCAAATTTACACGGGATGCATCTAGAAATCTGGAATATATACTCTTTGCTTTTGTAGATCATCTGTTACTCTGTTCTGTATCTTAGAAACAATAAACAATCAGCTACTTCTTTGAAGAAGTAATGCTTGTTTTGCCTTGTGGTACTGACCGAGATTTACGAAAGTGTTCGATTCGTTCATCATTCTATAACGTACAAAGAGTGTATAGAAAAGTGGATAAACACCGTTTCCAGAAGTTATTGAATGCAAGTCATGAAAAACAGCAACAAACTAGCTTTCAACATCCGTGCCACATTAGCTGGTGTAAATATCTACAGGCTGCTAGGTATGAAAATCTCTACATTAACAAGGAGTGGCTTTCAAATTGTGTCCTGGATGTTGTCAAGCCCACTGACAAGTTTCTGGCCGATCCTGAACTTCTAAAAATGTGTCCCTGGCAATATCCTGACTGCAGATGATTCTCTAAATACGCTGATCTGGTAACGATGCCCTAAAATCACATTTTCACCTGATACATCTATCAGAATTGTAATTTATGATGCAGTTCTTGTATCTGATGGTGGGATCGTAGAGAGAATGGGGCTTTAAGATAGGAAATTTCACTCAAGATATCTAGAGAAGCCGAGCGGTCTGAGGCGCTGCAGTCGTGGACTGTGCGGCTGGTCCCGGCGGAGGTTTCAGTCCTCCCTCGGGCATGGGTGTGTTTGTTCGTCCTTAGGATAATTTAGGTTAAATAGTGTGTAAGCTTAGGGACTGATTACCTTAGCAGTTAACTTCCATAAGATTTCGCATACATTTGAACATTTATCTAGAGAAAAATGGGTTTACTGCACCTCTTGGAAGCTGAAAAGTCAGTTGAAGACCTGAAAAAGGAAAGAAGACAGAAAACTAAAAGCAAGAAGAGAAGCCTTAAAGGAAAAGAAGACCTGAGAACAAATTTGTGGCCTTTTGTATAGGTGACGTAGAAAGAAACGTTAGTTTGAACTTTAAATTGCATTTCCTGAAAACTATATTTCTTAAAGTTCATGTATCATTTTCTCAAAATTTATGATGGCTACAATCATGAAATTTTTGTGCACTTGTTTCTATAAACCGAACTAATGTTGCCCCAAGAATAAATTTTGAAATCTTGGGCGCGAGCTGAGATTTGTGTGTTTCGAAATTTGCCTGGATTTTATATTATACTTACAGAATTATAGTTAAGAAATTATTAAAATTCTCCTATTCGAAATAGTCACAAAACATCACGAGAGAAGCTTACTATGTACAAAGACATTACGTCTCTTGAATATTGTAAAACATCCCCTTTTTAGAACAATTATACAAGACTGTGCTTATACTGAAACACAATATTTTTAGCGCAACGCAATCTGACTTTCAAAAATCCCTACAAAAGAATGGCCCTGACTAACATTAACCTATGCGTTTCACAAATCGCTTACCTCACAAAAATCTTGGTTACTCGAACTACTGCAATACAGCGAGCACCACTACTGCCAGATAAATAAAAGATTCAAACTACGGAAGGAACTAACTACTGATAGGCATAGTTAGCAAATGAAAGATTTTAATAGAGAACAAACAATGTATTTACCTTAATAGTCATAATATATATATAGCAGTTCATGACAAATTACAAAACTCCGCCATCTCTCTCCCCACATCCACCACTGCTGGCGGCTCACCTCCAACTGCGCAACGCTACGCGCTGTTCACATCCAGCTGCCGCTGCCCAACATTACAATGGCAGACAACAATGCAAACTAGCCACAGACTGCACACAGCACAGCCAGTGATTCTCACACAGAGCGCTACGTGGCGTTACCAATAAAAAAATCTAAACAGCCTACTTACAATATTTTCTGCGAAGAATTACATAAAAATAAGTTAAATATGAATCTTTTAAATAGTGTGAGTTTTTCATGAATGTCGCCCCTTACGAAAATTCATTGGAACAGGGGACTTGGACTACTTTTAATTTCTTTCCGATGAAATGTTTCCATGACAGCTACAGCCTTTTATCTTTTAATCCTGTAGGTGGAACAAGCATTCTTAGCAATGACTCATGGCACCGCAAAAAACCAGACGAACTGGTACTGGGGGTCTCAATTAAGGCTATTTTGGAGGGGATTTCCAGTTGCAGCATTTGCCTTACAACCAGGGGAAACTATCCGTACGTCGTGATCAGAACCAGGAGATAAAAACTTTTTTATTTAAATCTGGGACATTAGTTCGAGGCAAAAAAATGTGGTAACTTATTGTATTAAGAGTGTATTTATTTACACTGATGACTAGCGCGACGTATGAAGTATACCTCTGTCTGATCCGTGCTATACGTCACAGTAAGGGCCGCAAGCGAGACAGAGTTTAAATATGAACACTCCAAAACAAATGACGGTGTCCAAAAGCATTGAGAAGGATCCCGAGACTCGACCGCTAGACTAGACAATGTACTCCGCAGTCAGCACATCATCTCCGGTTGGACTCTCGTAGAACTTTGTAATATTTCAGAGCTGCGCGGGCCGAGAATCATACCACAATGAAAGGATCTATGAAAATGAATGCTATTTATCAGTTCCAATAAATCTTGTTCCTTAAAATACCACAATCAACCAGGTGGAATTTCCGCGATTTGAAATGAATGCTGTTCCGATATATTACCTACGAATTCACAACCACTAACGAAATTGACACGTCCCCGCACAATAATGTATTTGCAAAGTGTTTTACGTTTTCCGTTCTAATAACAGCTTTGTCAACCACAGTGACTCACTAGCCCTCAACTCCAGAGACCGCTAGCACTGTTAAACAGCTATTTTGTACTGGAGTCCACTATGGCTGGCCATCTACACATAGGAGTACTGCCGGCCTACGATATATCTCTAAAGCCGTCGGCACACGGACCGTGCTGTCGAATGTTAACGTTGAGCGTGCCAAGTTCAAAGTGCTGCTGAACGCTCAGGAACGATGCGACTCGTGCGTACGGTACGTGGGCCCCAACGTGGTACACGCGAACGCAACGCACTCCAGCGGCAGTTGAGGGATTTTTCTAGTTCGTAAATCACACTGATTACTCAACGGGCGAGCGTAAAATTCCCACGTTAGCTCTATTAAAACACACATTTTCCTCCTTCATCCACGAAAATGAAAGTACCATGTCCAATCAATAAGGACACAGCCTCATAAAAGTTCCATTACAAACAGTGCAGTACAAATTTAGAATGCTTCTCCGCATAAGATAAACATTATTTCATAATTCCCACATTTTAGTAAAATCACAAGGTCAGTCTTACTTGATAACTGTTCCTACACAGTAGCAGAATCTTGGCAACATGTGAATTACGAAGCGTAAAAGAAAAAGGAGCAAAATATCGCTATACAAGTAGCGCAAGCGGACCTGTAGATTAAGCCAATCGAATACATTTCCAATGGAATACATTTCACATAAATTTTCTCAGCATGTTATAGCCTTACGTGGAGATTTCAATTTACCAGATATAGACTGGGACACTCAGATGTTTAGGACGGGTGGTAGGGACAGAGCATTGAGTGACATTATACTGAGTGCACTATCCGAAAATTACCTCGTGCAATTAAACAGAGAACCGACTCGTGGAGATAACATCTTGGACCTACTGATAACAAACAGACCCGAACTATTCGACTCTGTATGTGCAGAGCAGGGAATCAGTGATCATAAGGCCGTTGCAGCATCCCTGAATAAGGAAGTTAATATGAATATAAAAAAAGGGAGGAAGGTTTATCTGTTTAGCAAGAGTAATAGAAGGCAGATTTCAGACTACCTAACAGATCGAAATGAAAATTTCTGTTCCGACACTGACAATGTTGAGTGTTTATGGAAAAAGTTCAAGACAATCGTAAAATGCGTTTTAGACAGGTACGTGCCGAGTAAAACTGTGAGGGGCGGGAAAAACCCACAGTGGTACAACAACATAGTTAGGAAACTACTGCGAAAGCAAAGAGAGCTTCACTCCAAGTTTAAACGCAGCCAAAACCTCTCAGACAAACAGAAGCTAAGCGATGTCAAAGTTAGCGTAGGAGGGCTATGCGTGAAGCGTTCAGTGAATTCGAAAGTAAAATTCTATGTTCTGGTCTTACGTTAAATCAGTAAGTGGCTCGAAACAGCAAATCCAGACACTCCGGGATGATGATGGCATTGAAACAGAGGATGACACGCGTAAAGCTGAAATACTAAACACCTTTTTCCAAAGTTGTTTCACAGAGGAAGACCGCACTGCAGTTCCTTCTCTAAATCCTCGCACAAACGAAAGAATGGCTGACATCGAAATAAGCGTCCAAGGAATAGAAAAGCAACTGGAGTCACTCAACAGAGGAAAGTCCACTGGACCTGACGGGATACCAATTCGATTCTACACAGAGTACGCGAAAGAACTTGCCCCCCTTCTAACAGCCGTGTACCGCAAGTCTCTAGAGGAACGGAAGGTTCCAAATGATTGGAACAGAGCACAGGTAGTCCCAGTCTTCAAGAAGGGTCGTCGAGCAGATGCGCAAAACTATAGACCTATATCTCAGACGTCGATCTGTTGTAGAATTTTAGAACATGTTTTTTGCTCGAGTATCATGTCGTTTTTGAAAACCCAGAATCTACTATGTAGGAATCAACATGGATTCCGGAAACAGCGATCGTGTGAGACCCAACTCGCTTTATTTGTTCATGAGACCCAGAAAATATTAGATACAGGCTCCCAGGTAGATGCTATTTTTCTTGACTTCCGGAAGGCGTTCGATACAGTTCCGCACTGTCGCCTGATAAACAAAGTAAGAGCCTACGGAATATCAGACCAGCTGTGTGGCTGGATTGAAGAGGTTTTAGCAAACAGAACACAGCATGTTGTTATCAATGGAGAGACGTCTACAGACGTTAAAGTAACCTCTGGCGTGCCACAGGGGAGTGTTATGGGACCATTGCTTTTCACAATATATATAAATGACCTAGTAGATAGTGTCGGAAGTTCCATGCGGCTTTTCGCGGATGATGCTGTAGTATACAGAGAAGTTGCAGCATTAGAAAATTGTAGCGAAATGCAGGAAGATCTGCAGCGGATAGGCACTTGGTGCAGGGAGTGGCAACTGACCCTTAACATAGACAAATGTAATGTATTGCGAATACATAGAAAGAAGGATCCTTTATTGTATGATTATATGATAGCGGAACAAACACTGGTAGCAGTTACTTTTGTAAAATATCTGGGAGTATGCGTGCGGAACGATTTGAAGTGGAATGATCATATAAAATTAATTGTTGATAAGGCGGGTACCAGGTTGATATTCATTGGGAGAGTCCTTAGAAATAGTCCATCAACAAAGGAGTTGGCTTACAAAACACTCGTTCGACCTATACTTGAGTATTGCTCATCATTGTGGGATCCGTACCAGATCGGGTTGACGGAGGAGACAGAGAAGATCCAAAGAAGAGCGGCGCGTTTCGTCACAGGGTTATTTGGTAACCGTGATAGCGCTATGGAGATGTTTAACAAACTCAAGTGGCAGACTCTGCAAGAGAGGCGCTCTGCATCGCGGTGTAGCTTGCTCGCCAGGTTTCGAGAGGGTGCGTTTCTGGATGAGGTATCGAATATATTGCTTCCCCCTACTTATACCTCCCGAGGAGATCACTAATGTAAAATTAGAGAGATTAGAGCGCGCACGGAGACTTTCAGGCAGTCGTTCTTCCCGCGAACCATACGCGACTGGAACAGGAAAGGGAGGTAATGACAGTGGCACGTAAAGTGCCCTCCGCCACACACCGTTGGGTGGCTTGCGGAGTATAAATGTAGATGTAGATGTAGATGTAGAACGAAGTCATCCCTCAAAAAAAAGGTGAACTTATATTTACATAACATCAAATATTGTAGTATATACTTATATTAAACTAATAATAAAAGTATCAGAACCCAATAAAAACACGAATGTTAGGAAAAAAATTTGGAAGTGGCATGACAAGAACCACCGCCCCATCAAAATAATCTACAGGGGGGCAGTGACGCTAAACACTACGCTACAGCAATAACATACTTCAGACGGCACCAATCATAGTATCTTAGCTCGTGCAGAAAACCTTAATCGTACATATGTTACTAATTGAAGTTTAATTACAACAAATTGTACCAAGAACAATGCGTTTTGGGTAGATCTTCAGTGTGTCGCTGGCTTCAAATAGCCTACTCTCATAATACGCAAGTTACAATAATTCTTTTGCCACGAATATGAGGTTTCTCGTTATTTTATTGGATCGAATCACACAGTTAACAACAAGTTTTTTTAGTAATTCTCAATTTGCTGGTGCTCAGAAACGGCATATATACATATAGGCTTGAAATGAATGCCAATATGGCGCCTCACAAATCTGTACTGAAGGGATACGGCGTGCGTGTGACGTAGGTGGCGTTGTGCCATCTCATTGGTCAACGCTCAGACGCACGCTCAGAATATCTGACATGCCAGATATTGCTCTGCACGATCGGAAAGACTCCCGAACGTGCTATTCCACGCTATGGCGTCAGAAACTCGGCACGGTCAACGCTCAACGTTCGGATGCACGGTCCGCCAAGCAACACCCGAAATAACATAAAGATTGGAGTTTTTTAGCCAGACAGTTCTGACATGGAGAATAACTGGCTTATGACTTAAATTCCGGCATTCTCATCGGCCTTCTCCGGTTAACAGCATTTGCCCAGAAATTGCTGACACCTGTCAGAACTTCCAGCAAGTTTATTTCCCAACTAAATGATGCTGGAAAAGTACCTCACGTCATGGGAAAGTCTAACTTTTAAGTGAACTTAGCAAAGCACAACCTTCAGTACGCCCTACCTTTCACATTACGGAAAGCTAGTCGACAAAGACATAGATAGCACTAGTAAAATCCGAACTGGATAAAAGTTCCTCCAAATACTCTTCTCACAAATGAAGTGTTACATGCTGTATTGCAGTTCCCTTGTTATTTTTCGTCGCAATATAAATTACGACAACTTTGTGAGTTAGGAGCCTGTTCGAATTCAGTTTCATACAAACTCGGAACACGATGCATATTTCCACAGGACATGGCCGTATAAACTTTAGTAAATACTTTCACGTCTATAAATGCTAGAAGAAAACACTCTTTTCCAATTTTCGGGCTGTCGAGCTTCCTCCTTTCTTGTCTGGCAGTGTTTTACTTGAAGCGTCTATATTCCATATGCTTCTTCTCGCTGTGGATCTGATACATTCAGCTAGCCGGAGCACAATCCAACTCCAAAAAGACTCTTTGATGCCATTGGATGATACGATCCATATCGGCAAAGAGCGTAAATCGTAATTTTTTAGCTCTCGTGTTTCAACTATTCGGGTACTGTGGCGGTGATCGGTAAGAAGCACGAGTTTAACTTAAAGGTGGCCTGTGAGAAACCGTCCAAAATGACGTCTAAATAAAACCGAAATCGATTTCTGTGATTAAAAATATGTCTGATATTATAACAGACGGGAATAAATATCCATTTCTCTGTAATAGACATAGGTGTAAATTAGACATGCCTTACAGATTTCGCTTGTGTATTAATGCCAGCGCCAAATAAATATCTATATTTCCAGGCAGTTATGCTAATTTCTCGAGTAGAAGCACCGAATTTCTTCTGACATTCCGTTACTTCAGTATCTGTCTCTGCGTACCAGTAAGGAAGAGCCTTCCGTGCTTTAAACTAACGACTATAAATAGTTTAATACTGCTACATGGAGTACGCTCTTGTGAAAGTCATAACAATTACTCTAGGATGTCGTCGCTGATTTGTGTTTCGCGTAAATTTCAGCTGAAGATCGCGCCATGTGCTGGCAACGGAAGTAAAGAACCAGAACCCAAGCCTGGAGCCTCCACGTCATTCGGCGACAATGCGGAACGAATCAGCTTCTCCTGCAGCGTGACATTCCACGGCGATATTCGGCTACCGTGCTAAAACGACGCAGGCGCTATGAAACTAGAAACTTACTGGTAACAAATCAAAGTCCACACCCAGATATCGTAAACAGTGCCGTTTTCACACACGGGCTTTTTTCAACATTATAGGCCTCTACTTTTAAGTTTAGTCCTAAAGCATATAAGCTTCTCTGCATACCAAAAGGCTAGAAGATTCTTAACTCCGATCTCTTGCAGCAAATATAGTTGGATATGAAACTACAGAAAGTAGAGGGAACTTATAAGTGATCGTAGCTAAAAAAGAAAGAAAAACAGAAGAGAAAAAAGAAAACATGAAAATATAAAGTTTTATGCTTTCAATTCTCAAACTGATTCGGTACTTTCTTGGCCAAGAACAACAAGCTGGAAAGGCAAGAGTGAATAATTATACGTGAGAAAGCAACAGGCAATTTTAGCAAAAAGCGTTATGTAAGCCAAGTATTGAACGTTTATTTGATTTTCGAAGCAGCATGGCTCTTCTATGTCACCAAACATTTTTCGTTTCGTATCCGTTATCTGAAGAGCTCGCCTTATTAAATCATGGTAACATTTTGTGACTTTCTTTTGGTTTATTCCTGTCTTACCTGTTACCTCGAGAGGTCTCTATGATTTTTCTATGCAGTCTTTCAGTTTAGAGCTACACGTACCTTTCTATTAATAAAAAATTGATTTTTCGTTATTTCTGTTAGGTTTTTACACATTTCATAATAGATATATTCCAAATTTATTCACGTTGGTTCTTCACGAAATTTTTTTTCTAAATTATTCATTTTATTTTTGTTTGATCGTATTACAAAAATGGCCGGACGGAGTGGCCGAGCACTTCTAGGCGCTACAGTCTGGAATCGCGCGACCGCTACGATCGCAGGTTCGAATCCTGTCTCGGGCATGGATGTGTGTGATGTCCTTAGGTTAGTTAGGATTAAGTAGTTCTAAGTTCTAGGGGACTGATGACCTCGGAAGTTAAGTCCCATAGGGCTCAGAGCCATTTGAATCATTATTACAAAAATTTCTTTTCATATTCGATAAAATCATTTAGTGTTTCCTTTGGACTCAGATCTTTCTTATACTCTCATTATCCTTCCCAGTGATTGTAGCACCTATACTTTTTCTCACTGAATGCCATTTTCTGTTCTGTGTTTGGTTGATTATAAACAAAGAGTGTTACCTCTAGTTAGTTGCAGACTCTTCTTCCTTAATTTTATTTTATTTCTCACAATCTTTGCCTTCCTTGAACATTGTGCTTCGACTGGATAGATAGTACGAGATCGGAAATATCTGCAATATAAACTTTGAAATAGCATCTTTTATTACTTGATGAAGAAACAAACGTCAAATTCCGAGACCGCAAGTAATTTATCATATCTAGGGCTGCAAAACCTCACTCTACGCGTTTTTCAGTTTCCACAGAGGCTAACCAGCAGGGCAATAGAAAAGATTATCGCTTTCGAAAGAGCTCGAGATTACGTGGTACGTCGGTGCATTAGATACTGTATCGAGATTAATCGAACAGTCACGTGACATTAGACTCACGCGGCGGATGTCCAAGAAATTACAAACTAGTCACAACAATAAGCTGTCTGCAGAACTTTGACGATTTGATGAAGCAGTGGAGGCAATAGCATTCAATCCTACCACTGTACAAACTCTTATTATGTCCGAACAAATTTACAGCACGAATTCCCTTACGGTACCGGTATGTGTGGATATATAAACATTTGTGCTGAAGTTTAAGTAAAGGTCACGGACGAAGACGAAAATATTGGACCCTCAAAAAATATTCCTTGATTAAACCCAATATAATGTTTCATTCGTTATTGAGAGGCGTTACTGATTTATCAAGCAGGTTGTAAATGATCGGTTTAGTCCCTGTTCACAGATTACAGTAACACATAAAAACATTTCGTGGTTTTAATCAGTTTGAAAACAATCAAGACAATTAATCGAGAATTAAATACCGAACAAACTAAACGTATGGCAACAAAGTGACTGTAAGTTTCATCGCGAGAATATGTCACAGCAGAATGTACCGTCTTGAAGATAGTACCATCGGACCTCATTAGATCGTGAGACGAGTGAAAGCTATAGAGTTGGAAGGAAGCACGATTGCAGTCTTTTATTTATTTATTAGTTGCGGCATTTACGCGTGAGCTGCACCCGAGAGGATATTTCAATCCGTGTTTCAGTTATTTTCATTTCTAAAATCCATAGAGCATTACAAACGCCAAGACAGGTCGTTGTCATAGTACCAACAAAAGCCGCTAGATCGCAGGCCAATCAAAAGATCGAACAGTACCCGAGACTACTCGAACAGTCACGTAAACTGTTCAAACAGTTCGAGTCGTGTTCAAATGCAGCCCTACTTAGCAAGTGTTTTTCGGAACTGGCATTTTCGAAATAATATGTAACGGAGAATTTGACTTAACCACAGCCTCAACTGAGACAGAATTAGTTGATAACAGCACTGCCTCTGGAAGGCAGATAACTGAATTCTATTCCCGGCTCAACTCACAATCACAACCGATCAGTACACTGTCCCTTAAATTTTTACAATGCCGCTATCAGTCATAAAACAATACTACTTCATGTTACTGCGTTTTTAAGACAAGTTTCAAACCTCAGCTCGTCCTCAGGCAATCACTGAAAATATGTGTGACTCTTGTATGCTGTTAAAAACGTACTTGTTCTATTCACTCACGATATTTGGAGTTGACAACAGAAATGCCACTTTACTCTCAAGCTTGTCTGCACTGCTCCTGGTTTCCATCTCTGGTTTGTTTTCCCGGCTGTGTTAGTTGTGCTTTAACAATGATACACAGCAGTTGAATAGGTTAGCAATGGAGATTTCCTGATACACTGTTCCTGTACGGGTTCACTGCACTGCCTTAGGGTTATTATACTGTGTTTTGTGTTGTACGATTCAGTGATTGCATACAGAAAGAAAGGTGATCTTGGAAACTGCAATCTCTTTATAAGGATTAATTTTCACTAAAGTGAGGTCTCGCAGGATGTGGGTGCTGCGATGTTTGCGTATGTCTGGCTAAGGTTAGCCATTAACACGCGCTCATCTGGTGATAGATTGGGTCGAAGGTTGAAAGAAGTGTAATGGTTTGAAGGGCACGGGGGGGGGGGGGGGGGGGGGGGGGGAGCGCTAAGGCAAGAGCCAAGGTAAAAAAAACGCTTCTGCGATAGTTGGGTCGGATTATAAGAGCAGTAGCGGTTTTTTTTGCTGCCTGCGACAGGTCATGCAGGGGTAGTCTTTGTTAGTAGTGGGTACCATGCAGGTCGATACCTTTGACGTTGGTTTTACGGTGGTTTTACTTAGCGGCTGCCACTGGGTGCCAGTGTTGATTTCTCCGTCAGCGTTAGCACAGGTGTAACAGTTAGGTTCATGATCTTTTTGTGTCCGATTGGTCATAAGTCAGATTCGCGGTGTAGGGTAATGTTGGTGATTTGTTTGTGTGTTAGTGGGCGAGCTTTGTCGGTTTCCCTGCTGTAGCCTGTTGGTCGGCTTTAAATGCAGCTGTCATATCCAGCAAACGTTGCTGATATGCAGGAGCCTTGCTGAAATTGTCGCTTGTGGGTCTATGTTAGATTGCCATAGGTGGTTATGCCCTAGCTAGTAGCTAGCAGCGAATACATCGTAGCTACTTATTACCTTGTTTTGAGCCACTGATGACTGCCAGCTCATTACATTAAAATATTCAGAAAATACAGTGTCTGATCAAAAGTATCCTGATGCCCATATGGAATGCGGACTTGACTAGTAGATGTCACTAGAGGCGGATTCACCAGTATAAAAGGAGACAGGGAGTATTACGTTGTCAGTAGAGAAGCAATAACAGCAAAATGGGCGTGTAAGGAGAGCTCATTGAATGAACTTGAGGTGGTGTAAAGAGTGACACCATTGGACAGTGGACGACTAGGAACGAATTATTTGGAATGATGCATCACACTGTAAGTAGGGGGACAAAGTGGGCATCAGCGCATATTGTTAGAGCAGGTTGCCTACATCAGGGGCAGGTATGCACTAAGGGGCAAACCTATTGTTCTCCTTTGATTGACAAGCACTTAACCTATTGTCCCACCAACCCCTCCCACTCCCCTCCCCCCTCAGGAGACCACCAACCCACCCCTCCCCCTCGCTGCTACAGGTACACTTTCAGGTCTGAGTTATTGGAATAGCCCCTCTCACTCTTATGAGTTTGATTGACTACTTGAATAATTAAATTGACCAATTAATTAAGCTCTCCCCCTCAGATAAACCTCCTCCCGTCCCACCCTTCCTCCCAGAAATTGGTGGGAAAAAGACTCAGTTGGTCGATCATTTGGAGTGAAATCGATTGCTGCACATTAGCAAACTTACCTCCCGTGTTTGGTGATAGAATGTCCGTGACTGTACAATGGAAACTGAGTTTCTCTGTGCGGATAATTGGCGCCTTTTAATGATAATTCGAATATACTGCTATGGTTTTCGATCCACAGTTTATCGTTAGTCGACGATTCCAAACATATATTCCATGTTTATACTAATCTTAAACTAAACTCTGCGACCTTCGCAATGTGGCGTTTTATGAGAATGATGAAGCATTACTATCTATTGCAAATGTAATTTTATTATATTTCTACATTGTTGCTGCATTAGGATGTTTTGCCCACAAGTACTTCTTTCCAGGTTTATATTTACAAACACAAGCTTCAGTGTTGTGCTTTCGGTCATAGCACTTCAACAGGTTCGTTTCATACGTCACAGAGCCGCTTCACAGTGCAGTTCGCTAAGACATTCAAAGCAAATAACAACGAATGTGGCAATCAAAGAGTCTGAATTTCGGAGAAGTTCACCTTGTCGCTGATATACACTGTACGTTTACTTTTTCCATTGGAAAAGTTTTTAACAACAAAATACTTATTTAACACGAGGGACTATAAAATGAAAGGTCTGTTATGTTGCGACTGACTGCCTATGCACTCTATGTGCATTACATTTAATTAGAAATAAACTTATTATAGATACCGAGAAAAAAAGCGAAAATGTTAATTTTCAATGTACAAGAAAAAATATTGCTCAAATAAGGTTCTCAGATTTCAAAAATGCTTAGTATTAGTCCCTCCAAGTTTATCGTTTAATTTTACTCCTGTATTTCCTAAGTGCCTTCAAATTTAGTTTTGCAATAGACAATTTTTTTCCCTTCTTTCCTTAGGCAACTAATACCCCAAGAATACCGGGCGTAAAACATCAGCAACATCCTAAAAATGTAAATTGTCGCATACTGACGACGTATACTCTGTTGTGCAGTTCATTTTGGTGAAATACAGATACAAAGATAAATGGGGGGGAGGGGGGGGGGGAAGAAATTAAATACTATAACGTCTCACCAGAGATCATCGGACCCTTATTTAAAATCCACAAAACATACCTCTGAATAAACTCCGATGGTTATGATCGATTCCAGTGACTGAACGCCGTTCACGTTATCAAAGTGTTTCAGATCTTCTCCACTGTTTGTGATCATTGCCTAGCATCTTTTGTTGAACATCAGCTACCAGCGGAGTCGTAGAACTATAGTAGGCCACACTAAACCATCATAAGTAAGTGTAGACTACGGTAATTTCCCTAGTAGCTTTGGCCAGTTAAGGTCATACGTGTATTACATGTACATCAGATGTGTTGCATACCTACGGGGCATAACCCCAAAACAATCGCTTTCTTTACGTATGCGATCTTACAAGATTCCCCTAAAAACCGAAAGCGATGAAACGTTTAGAAACTGAGTGAGGATATATAAACAGGCATGTAAGCTACGGAACTTTTTAGTTATCTTCCTGTATGTTACTTAAAACTATACAGTATTTATGGCAAAATTGAAACTGTCAAAGTTTAATTCAGGTAACGTTAGAAAATTGTAAAACAAAAATATGCGAAAAATCACCTCAGTACTTCGTAGAACGTCTGTAAGACATGTTTCTGTTATTCATAAACAATTTTTGCAGTTAGCAGTAATAACAGGAAACTTGCTATTGATCATGATAAAGAACGTTCTACTGACCACAAAATAACAACAACATATGTAATGTTTGTGCGTATACGTTACAGCTTCATAAAAAAATAATTGCTTTGTTTACATAATAGGGTAGAAGTCGCGTGGTCAACTAATTGATGTTGCTTATAAAATGCAATTCATATTCTGTACGGATATAAAATATACAATGGACTAACACTGAATGATGTGCAGATCTAATTGTGTGCAAAGCAAACAACCAAACAAAAACACAAAGAGACGTCTTCAGCTCCCAGTTTACCTCTTAAACGCTCATTTATATTTCGTTCCCTACCAATGCTACCAATACTACCGAAAATCCTATCATTAACTACGTCATTTATGTAGCACACAACTACCAAACCGTAGTAAAAAATAGATGGGATCTTTTTGAGGATGTCCACATAGAAACTGATATTAGTGGTCATGATGCGGCTGTGGCAACAATGATTACCAAAGTACAAAGGGCAACTTAAACAACCGGAAGGATATACGTGTTCAGTAAACTAGATGAAAAATCAGTCGTGTTATATCTCAATGAGGAACTAGAAGCTTTCAGCGTTAGGCAGGAGCATGTAGAGGGTCAAAGTTTAAATGAATAGTTGGCCATGCACTGGACAGTTATGTATCCAGTAGAACAGTTCAGAATGCGGAAGGGGGGGGGGGGACCCCTCGATGGAATACAGTCACTGTAACGAAACTCCTAATGAAACTGAGACTACTGCGTAATAGGTGTTAAACGAAGTTAGAACTATACATAGAGAGATGATGAATCAAATGGGTTTAGCTATCAAGTGGGCAATGCGTAAAGCCTTCAATGACTACCGTAGCGGAATATTGTCAGATGTTCTTTCACGAAACCCAAAGAAATTCTGTTAGTACGTAAAGGCTGCTAGTGGGGAAGTTAGCGTTCAGTCTCTAGCGAATGAGGCAGGAACTGAAACTGAGGGTAGCAAAACAAAAGCTGAAATGCTTAACTCTGTTTTCAAATATTCCTTTATAAAGTAAAACCCAGGAGAACTGCAAAATTTAATCATCGTACCACTGAAAAGATGAGTGAAATCCGTATTAGCGTGGTAGCGTCGAGAAACAGATGAAATCGTTAAAATTGAACAAAGTTGCAAGGCATTCTGGGATTCCTGTCAGATTCTATACTGAATTTGCTGCTGAGTTTGCCCCTGTTATAACTATAATATGTTGTCGATTCCTAGAACAAAAAACCGTGCCAGTAGTTGGAAAAAAGAACAGGTAACACCCGTGTGCAATAATGGTAGTAGAAGTTATCCATAAAACTACCGACCATTATCATTGAAATCGTTTTGTCGTAGAATCTTAGAACGTATTCTCAGTTCAAACATAATGAGGTATCTAAAACATCATAACCTTCTCCATGCCAACCAGCATCGATTCCGATAACATCGATAATGTGAAGGCCAACTCGCACTTTTCTTACATGTCTTACTGAAAGCCTTGCATCAAGGCACTCAGACACTAGCACTATTTCTTGATTTCCGAAAATCATTTGACTCAGTTCCACACCTATCCTAATTGTCAAAAGTTCGCTCATATGGGGTATCAAGTGAAATCTGTGATTAGACTAAAGACATTTTTGTAGGAATGACGCCGGCCGCGGTGGTCTAGCGGTTCTAGGCGCGCAGTCCGGAACCGCGCGACTGCTACGGTCGCAGGTTAGAATCCTGCCTCGGGCATGGATGTGTGTGATGTCCTTAGGTTAGTTAGGTTCAAGTAGTTCTAAGTTCTAGGGGACTGATGACCACAGTAGTTAAGTCCCATAGTGCTCAGAGCCATTTGAACCATTTGTAGGAATGACACTGCATGTTATCCTGGAGGCGGAGTCATTATCAGATGTAGAAGTAACTTCGAGTGTTCCTCACGAAAGTGTGTTAGGACCCTTTCTGTACATGTTGTATATTAATGACCTTGTGGGCTATATTAGTAGTAACCTCAGACTTTTTGCAGATTATGCAGTTATCTATAAAGAAGTACTGTCTAAAAGAAGCTGCATAAATATTCAGGCAGATCTTGATAAGATTCCAAAGTGGAGCAAAGATTGTCAGCGCGCTTTAAATGTTCAGAAATGTAAAACTGTGCACTTCACAAAACAAAAACACGTAGTATCCTATCACTATATCAGTGAATCACAGATGGAATCAGCAACTCATACACATATTTGAGTGTAAGTAGAATGATCACATGACTCACTTAAGGGAAAAGCAGACGATAGACCGATTTATTGGTAGAATGCTGGGTAGTGCAATCGTTTACAAATGCTATTGGTGACAAATGACTGGTGTGACACGTTCTAGAAAATTGCTCAAGCGTGCGGAATCCTTGCCAAATAGGACTAATGGGTGATATTGAACGTATACACATAAGGGCAGCACAAATGGTCACAAGCTTGTTTAGCCAGTGGCAGAGTGTTACAGTGATTCTGAGGAAACTGAACTGGTAGACTCTTGAAGACAGATGTAAACCATTCCGAGAAAATCTACTAACAAAAGTTTCATGAACCGGCTTTAAGTGATGATTCTACGAATATATACTACCCCCTACGTATCGCTCACATGGGGGTCGTGAGGACAAGTTTATAATAATAACAGCAGGCACAGAGGCATTCAAACAGTCATTTTTTCCGCGCTCCACACGTGAATGGAACGGGAAGAAGCCTTAATAACTGGTACAGTGAAAAATTACCTCTGCCATGCACTTCGCGGTGATTGCAGGGTATGGCTGTAGATCTAGGTGTAGATGTGGTTTTGGTAGCGTGCAGGTCTAAGTACCAGGGTTTTTTTCATGCACTGACAGTCTCTAAGTATAATAATTCCCTAAAGGTTCTTCTACCGATAGTCAAAAATGTGTGTGAAATCTTACGGGACTTAACTGCTAAGGTCATCAGTCCCTAAGCTTACACACTACTTAACCTTAATTATCCTAAGGACAAACACACACACCCAGCCGATAGTCAGCTACGTCGTCTGCGAAGAAGCGTCATAATATCAGACAAGTAATTTATACTTGCAGTGGTCTTGTATGGTACCAAAGGTTTCCTGGAAGTAACGTAGAACGGAATGTATGTTATGATCTGTGTTTATTGCTGGTTAACCTCCCCTGCCCCCCACCCCACCCCGCCTTCCCAGGCCTCATCCCCACCTCTCACCAGACACACCAGACACTAGCAGAAAGCTTAGTGAAGGTTACTTCCCATGTGGACATACAGTTATTCCAGAGTGTCAAATAGTTCGATATTGGTACTGTTTCCTCGCTTTCCTCCCGTAATATAGCTTCCTGGATAATTCCTTTTCGGTACGTATCCCCGTTTTAATTTATTCGTTCTCTTATTCGAAACTTAAGATTTCGTTGGAAACGAAGCAGTTCGCATTAGTAATCCGAAGACAAAAACCCGAGTTTCGCAGATCTATAACAGTTTCAATAACTTGTTATTTAGCAGAGATCACATTTTGGGCGAGGCAGAGACCCCGAACGAGAGGGAGCGTGTGGAATGCGCGGACAGTGGCTGGGGGTAGGGCGGCTTGCCTGCCACCTGGCGGCGGCCCGCGGCAATTACGGGGCGGCCACGCAGCGCACCGCACGACTCCCGATAATGACGCGCACACACTTTAATGATGATATTTTGTGAGCTAGTGTTGATTCCATTTTCTTCCACTTAAGATGGTGGCCGGCGATTGGTGTGGGACGGGTTTATTAACTGCCGCGCGCGCCGGTCGGCCCGCACGATGGGCGATAAGGCGCCGGGCGGCCGAGTCTGTCCGGGCGCGGCGGGGCGCAGCCGCAGAGCGTTTCTGTGCTCTGTGGGCGCAACAGGCACGCCGCGGCGTTCACTCCCCTAGCCTAGAGAGCCTGCCTGTATAGGGAGAGAGTGGGCAACCGGACGATACGGCGGCCATTTTTCTGCCAAACTGCGGGCGGGACTTTTGAATGGCCAGTAGTGGAGTAGTGGAGTACACACTCACCGAAGCAAAAGCACAAGACAATATGGCGAAATCATTCGTGAAATGCCTTTCTTTACAGCTATGATATACTCATAGTAGCATACTACGTACAGCACAGGAAAATTTGATACAGTGGCTGTAAAAATCATTCGTTACTTGCATTTATCTCCTTGCAATGAAAGTAACATAAATAAAAAAAATTGTGTATAGCATTTGTTTTGTGTCGGAAGTGCATAACGATAAAGATTTAACGTACCTGTATTACGTCAGATGAATGAAAGTCGTAAGCAGTTGTTTATTTGTGACATGCAAAAACTGTGAGACGTATTAGTACTTCTTGACACGTCTTCAAACTTTTTGCATGTCACAAGTAAACAGCTGCTTACGACTTTCTTTCATATATATAGAATACCTCTGGTAGATAACAAACGACAAAAATTACAAAAATCAGGTAATGTTAAATGTAGGCTACTGTAATAACGACCAAATACACTCCTGGACATGGAAAAAAGAACACATTGACACCGGTGTGTCAGACCCACCATACTTGCTCCGGACACTGCGAGAGGGCTGTACAAGCAATGATCACACGCACGGCACAGCGGACACACCAGGAACCGCGGTGTTGGCCGTCGAATGGCGCTAGCTGCGCAGCATTTGTGCACCGCCGCCGTCAGTGTCAGCCAGTTTGCCGTGGCATACGGAGCTCCATCGCAGTCTTTAACACTGGTAGCATGTCGCGACAGCGTGGACGTGAACCGTATGTCCAGTTGACGGACTTTGAGCGAGGGCGTATAGTGGGCATGCGGGAGGCCGGGTGGACGTACCGCCGAATTGCTCAACACGTGGGGCGTGAGGTCTCCACAGTACATCGATGTTGTCGCCAGTGGTCGGCGGAAGGTGCACGTGCCCGTCGACCTGGGACCGGACCGCAGCGACGCACGGATGCACGCCAAGACCGTAGGATCCTACGCAGTGCCGTAGGGGACCGCACCGCCACTTCCCAGCAAATTAGGGACACTGTTGCTCCTGGGGTATCGGCGAGGACCATTCGCAACCGTCTCCATGAAGCTGGGCTACGGTCCCGCACACCGTTAGGCCGTCTTCCGCTCACGCCCCAACATCGTGCAGCCCGCCTCCAGTGGTGTCGCGACAGGCGTGAATGAAGGGACGAATGGAGACGTGTCGTCTTCAGCGATGAGAGTCGCTTCTGCCTTGGTGCCAATGATGGTCGTATGCGTGTTTGGCGCCGTGCAGGTGAGCGCCACAATCAGGACTGCATACGACCGAGGCACACAGGGCCAACACCCTGCATCATGGTGTGGGGAGCGATCTCCTACACTGGCCGTACACCACTGGTGATCGTCGAGGGGACACTGAATAGTGCACGGTACATCCAAACCGTCATCGAACCCATCGTTCTACCATTCCTAGACCGGCAAGGGAACTTGCTGTTCCAACAGGACAATGCACGTCCGCATGTATCCCGTGCCACCCAACGTGCTCTAGAAGGTGTAAGTCAACTACCCTGGCCAGCAAGATCTCCGGATCTGTCCCCCATTGAGCATGTTTGGGACTGGATGAAGCGTCGTCTCACGCGGTCTGCACGTCCAGCACGAACGCTGGTCCAACTGAGGCGCCAGGTGGAAATGGCATGGCAAGCCGTTCCACAGGACTACATCCAGCATCTCTACGATCGTCTCCATGGGAGAATAGCAGCCTGCATTGCTGCGAAAGGTGGATATACACTGTACTAGTGCCGACATTGTGCGTGCTCTGTTGCCTGTGTCTATGTGCCTGTGGTTCTGTCAGTGTGATCATGTGATGTATCTGACCCCAGGAATGTGTCAATAAAGTTTCCCCTTCCTGGGACAATTAATTCACGGTGTTCTTATTTCAATTTCCAGGAGTGTATAACAAGAAAACTACCGTATCCCTTCTACCCCACAGTAAGAGTACCTACAATTATTTACTACGAATAATGTTTCAGCAACCACGACAAAATGAAGACAGCGATCTGGGAAACGTCCTGCCCTAACAGCATTAATGAAATAGCTATAAAACTACAATCAGATTACCTGGCCTAGAAATCAAATGACACTCGTGGAAATCTTCAATACAGTACTGTTTTTTTTTTAAAAAAAAAAACTATGACACTGAAGGACGTAATTATGACGTCTGCAGCTTAGCAAAATTCTTACACATTACATACACAATCCCATTTTAATTCTATGTTTATAAGAAAAATGTGTTATAATAATTTTCACACAGCCAATTTACAGGTCTGTTTTCAAATTTAACTATGTATATTGCAAGTTGTTTTAAATGTAGTAAAAAGCAAAAACGACTTCCTTCGCATAGATAAGAGTACTTGGTTGGTTTCCACAAGGCTCCTGTTTGATTTATGTCAGCCCTGTTGACTGCGACTGCCCACTGCTTTCGTTTTTCTTCATTGCGCGGAAATACTAACATGCGAAATCCATCTTCGCCTCTATTGGAACAGCCAAACGCAGCGCAACCTGGCATCGTTTACAAACGTCTGCAGAACGAATTACAGATGTAAAAAACAATACTGTACAATTACTAACGTATTTACTTCAAACATGTAGGCCTACCGACTTCATCACAAAACGCTTTATTATTTCAACTCGTATTTAAGATCTCAAAAGCTAATTACGTACTAAAAACGATATACAACTAAATCGAACATGCATGCACAACGCATAACAAGTCTCTCAATAATTCAAATACCTTTTAATCGTTTCCAAAAGTCCTCTGAATTTCAACTCAAAAGCACGGCGAACATAGGAAGCGCGAGAGATGTTTGGCGCCATTTTTCTGCCAAAGCTAATCAACCAATCACGGGCAACTTCACGTATGGCCACTCTCTCTGTACACAGGCTCTCTACCCTAGCCCCGCTCTTACCGCCGCCACCCGCGCAAACGGTAAACTAAACAGCCTCCACATGCAGCGCGTGATCCAGCCAGCTCGTGAACTGCAAGCCCACTGGAAAAAAGTCACCTCCGGGGGATAACACGATGAAATCGTACAACACTGCCTGTTGGCTTGGTAATTCAGAATTAGACCACCACCAGAAAGCAGGGCACCTTACCCTACTCGTCTTCTCCGAACTGAGACCATTACCAAGGCAACAGGAGGTGTGGACAGCGCTGCCGATCTGGACACTAACTTAAATCCTTGAGCTTCCGCCATTTTGGTGTCCTCTGCTGGGTGGACTTGGGGGAAGAGACCAAACAGTGAGGTCGTCGGTCTCATCGGATTAGGGAAGGATGGGGAAGGCAGTCGGCCGTGGACTGTCAGAGGAACCATCCCGGCATTTTCCTGAAGCGGTTTAAGGAAATCACGTAAATCCTGAATCGGGATGGCCGGACGCGGGATTGAACCGTCGTCCTCCAGAATACAGGACCACTGCGCCACCCTGCCCGGTTTGGTGTCCTGCTAAACACTAATTGCATCATTCGCGTTCCGTGCTCGCTGCTGATTTTTTCGTAATATCTAACACTTGAACGATATATATTGTAGACACAGCGTAAGCATCACAAGTGCATGGCAAGTGATGTGATATTTTAATCTTATTTATTAGTCAAATATCACTTACGAGTAGCTTTTAGATCCGAAACTTCCTGGCAGATCAAAACTGTGTGCCTGACCGAGCCTTGAACTCGGCATTGTCTCCGCAATATTCTATTTTCCGGGAGAGCTACTTCCGCAAGTTTCGCAGGAGAGCCTTTGTGAAGCTTGGAAGGCAGGAAACGAGGTATTGGCGGAAGTAAAGGTGTGAGGACGGGTCGCTAGTCGCGCATGGTAGCTCAGCGTGTTTTTTTTTTTTTTTTAGTAAACTCAGTGAATGGATCAACAATATACTTCAAAGGGTGTCATGAAACGTCGTCTCAAACAAATGCAACTAAAAGTAACGAAAAAATTGTTTAAATAAAGTGGGTAGAGCACTTGTCCGCGAAAGGTAAAGGTCTCGAGTGTCGGATCTGCCACACGGTTTTCATCTGCCAGGAAGATTCATATCAGCGCACACTCCGCTTCAGAGTGAAAATTTCATTCCAGTTATAGATATAATAATTCATTACATATGTGAATGTAAGCTTTCTCTCTAGAAGATGATGAGTGTCATTCTCATCATCTTCTGGCGAAGATGATGAGAATGACACTCATCGAAACGTCGCGGATTTTCGACGCAGCTACCCGAATGGCAGCCCGGGAAGATTTAATCAATTCATTACATGTTCCTGTTTTTCAGCCAAGTTTGTCTTTTCCCTGACCTTTAATTCCTATTCCAAATTTTTCTTTGGTTTGTTTACTGCTTCTTCGCTGTACAGGCTGAATAATATCTGGGATAGTCTACAACTCTTTCTCACACCCCTCTCAATCACTGCATCACTTTCATGCTTATGTTTTACATTCATCAGTCATTTTCGAGAACTTTCAGCCGATTTTTAACCAGCCATATCGTTAGATATAAAGTATCTTACCCTACACTAGTTTCTCGTGGCATGCCGCATCCAGCTGATGCCATTCATCAATGATTAGACTGAATTTTTTTCATGTTGGGAAATGAGAAGGAACGAACTGTTTTACTTCATAAAAACTCTCTATAGCCAAGATCGCATAAATACTTATTTATTCTTGACGACCGGTTTCGACAACATTGCTGTCATCTACTGGTCTAATTTCGGATACTGCTAGGCTACCTAATTTTGAGCATCTGACAAATGCGCCCTTTTATAGATTTCATTTTTTATTTTGTTTCAGAAGGTGGATGAGAAGAAGAGAAAGTGTTGAGCAGAGGAACATATGAGGATGACAATGGAAATCCTTAGAAACAAGGAAATAGGATTGTTAAAAGCGTCCAAAGTGTTTAAAGTGACAGAATCTACACTATTAGATTACGTAAAGGCAGTAAACTTGGAGAGGAAACTGGACTATAGGACTGGTAGAACTGTACTTTAGCAAGAGCATTCAGCTCAAGAGAAGTTAAAGTTCAACACGGCAATTTTAGAAGACCTAGGAGAATCTTCAAAAAAGGGAGAACACCAAACCACCCAAAAACTATCCAGTAGAACAAGAAAGTGGCTAAAATGAGTAGGAGACAATGAAAACCGACATGTGAGTTATCATCTACTGATAATTTCGAAAGTTCTGTTCACTTGTCTCGACAGACGATGAAGATGGCGTAGATGAGGAAAGCGTGTATCATTCTGTCCCATACCGCGAAAATAAATCTGGAGGAGATAGGATAAGGTGTTTAGGATGTTTGCGTTGGCTACATGAACTGTGCGCTGGGACTGAGAAACAGGGCTGGAAGACGCACAAATGCGAAAACTGCAAATGATAGCCTCAATGCAGTTCTACGTGTATCATTATTGTAATCAAACTCGAATATCTCAGCATCACTTTTTGTAACAAAACAATATTCCTGTACGTTTGTTGTTTTGAATTTTTCTTATGAAATTATCCTTTCCGAAATTAAGAACCGCACTATCTGAACTTGCGCACACTTTTAGTACACTCTCCAAAATGCACAAGTTTTCTTGACATAAATAATTAAATGAAATGTGTTGAGTTTCAGTATAAAAATGTTGTATCTTTTTCATACCGTAGTCATTTTTGGAAACTTTCAGCTGATTTTTAACCTCCCTTGACCTTAGATTTCCTTAGCTATCCGAAAATAGGACATACTGAGAAATGAGAAGGAGCGATTTGCTTTACTTAATAAAAACTATAGCCAAGATCGCATAAATACTTCTTTATTTTCGATAACCGGTTTCAAAAGACTTTGCTGTCAGCTTCTGGTCTTCAGAAATTTTCATTACAGAACTTGTTCACTGTGAGTTGGAACCTCAAGCTGAGTTGTCACGTTAATGGGTGAAATGTAGCACATTATATAAAATTTTGTCAGAAATAAAACATTTACACTCAAAAAGCGCCTTGTGCACATGGTCATGTTCACATATGTAGCACTGATAGATGACTGCTAAATCTTGAAAATCAGAATATAACAGTAAAATGCAAACTAGCACATTTCATTACGTTAGCCTGACATGTTGCATTCATTGTTGATCCACTTTAGGCGACGATATGGTACAATTGGTACAGCTGGTTGTGTTGTACCATATTCGCCGTCTGAAGTGGACATCAAGGAATGAAACATGGCTAGCTAACGTAAACAGATGTGCTAATGTGCATTTTACTGTATATTGTGGTTTTCAAAACTTACAAATCATCTGTGAGCGTTACATATACGGACATGGTCATGTGCACAAGCCGGTTTTTTCTATTGTAAATGTTTGTTTTCTGATACTCCTTTGTATAACGTGCTATATTTTATCCACTAATATGACAACTTGGCATCAGATTCCAACTCACAAGCAACACAGTTTGTAACAAAAATTTTTGAAGACCAAAAAATGACAGTAAAGTTTGTCTAAACAGGTTGTCGAAAACAAACGAAGTTTTTACCGCCTGTCGGAGTGGCTGAGCGAATCTAGGCGCTACAGTCTGGAACCGTGCGACCGCTACGGCTGCAGGTTCGAATCCAGCCTCGGGCATGTATGTGTGTGATGTCCTTAGGTTAGTTAGGTTTAAGTAGTTCTAAGTTCTAGGGGACTGATGACCTTAGAAGTTAAGTCCCATAGTGCTCAGAGCCATTTGAACCATTTTTTACCAAATATTACATCCAGTAGAGCAGTCGGAAGCAATCTTTAGTGAACCGCCGACGTGATATATATACTTACATGAGCTCGTGGACCGCACACGGTCTTTGGTGATGAAATGTGCAGTGATGAATTCTTAAATTAGCTTTCTTAATATTAAATTCAGCAGACTTCTTATTTCATATTCTAGTAAAACCTTTTCGCAAACTAATGACAGCAGGAGCCCCATCAGAACAAACTGCAGCAAGTTGACTCCACTGATGACGGAACGTTTTGATGATTGTTTTCGCTTTTCGTAAATATCTTCTCCAGTAGTGGTCACTTTCAAAGGCTGTAACGCTAATAATTCTCCCGCTGTATTGCGCTCCACATCTACACAGCGAACGAAAACTGCTGACCTGTGTGTGACAAATCACTGCTCTCGTCCGAAGGGATTGCAAAGCCTTGAATAAGGCAGCACGATTACACAAACTTTTTTAAATATTATCACCCATCATACTAAGTCGTCGAACAACTGCTCGTCTCGATAAACACTAGATGGAAATAGTTTCCTTTATTGGGATACCGGTTGCAGTGCACCGCGTTACCAGGGATGTTTAATATCTGGCACTCAAAATGGTTAGCCCTGTGCCTTGTTGATATTCATAGCGAATGCAAGCCGCATGGGAAACTGCAACCGCTTTAAATCGAAGGGCGTATTTGACTCACTGGGTGTCAGCGGAATCTTCACCTATATGAAAAGTTGATTAGTGGCGCCATCTATCGTTACATTTTGCGATAAGTATCTCGTTGTCATCTTCTTTTCACAGTTTCAAGTAGGGCTGTGATTGAGCACGACTCGAAGTGTTCGAACAGTTCACGTGACAGTTCCGCAATCTCGGGTTCTGGTCGATCTCATCGGTCTTACGATCTAGTGACATTTTTGGTATCATATCCGTGACGTGCCTTCGCATTTGTATTGCACTATGGATTGTAATTATTAAAAAAACTGTGAAACACGGACTGCAATATCTTCTAGTGTTTAAGTCATATGTTACAGCGGCAACTAATCAATAACGAAGAGTTTGCAATCATTTTTCTGTCAAATTCTCGAGCTTTCCCTTGTCCCACGATCTAGTTACGCCTAATAGTACTATCTTCAAGACTTGTATTGCCACTGTAATTTATTCTCGTAACAGGAATTACAGTCCGTCTACAACGATATATTTCGTTTGTTAGGCTTTTAATTTTTCTTAATTTTCTACATTGTTTCCTCTGAATGTAGAAATTTGAAGTAAATCTGCGAAGAACCTTGACGTAAATCGGTCAAGTACTTTTGAGATGTCTGGTAAGAACGTTTCTCCTTTACATGTTTTATATTTATATATTGTGTACATTGAAATATGCTAAATGTATCTCCACTCAAATATTCATTAGCGGATTGTGTAGAAATTTGAGGTAAATCGGCTAATAACTTTTAGAGATTTTTGGTTCAAATGGTTCAAATGGCTCTGAGCACTAGGGGACATCAATCCCCTAGAACTTAGAAATACTTAAACCTAACTAACCTAAGGACACCACTCCCATCCATGCCCGAGGCAGGATTCGAACCTGCGACCGTAGCGGTCGCGCGGATCCAGACTGTAGCGCCAGAACCGCTCGGCCACTTTGGCCGGCAGATATTTTTGGTAACAGCTTTACCGCTTTATATATTACATCCATATATGTTCCAGGTCAGATTATGAAACCTTACGTAGACAATGACCTTCCTCTGGTCTTGAAGGTAACGTGTGCAAACTTTCATTGAGAACAGAAAAAACTATAGATTCGTACGATTTACAAACAAACGAAGAAACGGACTGTCTTCTTTACATATATAGCAGACAGTACGTCTACAATCTCTAAGAGTCACTTCTTCACTAGTTCGCATTCAGAAAAAGGCTTTAACGATTTGTCACTTTTTCTATTTATTATAAAACTAGCTTTAACCGAATTGTCGCCCTGTGTCCTAGGGTTGAGAAACATTTGCTGTTGCTCGTTCAAATTGTAAATTAATATTTTTACTTTGTCTTTCTGCAGTTCTTCTGTAAGATGTCATCTATTAATGTTTTCCATAAAAAGTGCCTTCTCATATGATATTCCTTCACAGCAGATAGTGATTTACTATACAACAAGCAGATAGGTTTATCTTCATACATGGTAAAGAAATAATCCTTTGTCCACTTCCCCTGAAGATTTAGCTGCATCTACTTTTCTTACTTTGCGAATGAACTCAACAAAGACGTATGGAAATGCACGAAATTAACGAACAGCTAGCTCAGAGCTTTATGCGTGAACCGGCAATAGATAACTAGCTTCTCCGCCAGGCTGTAGCCCCTGCTGCCGTTGATCAAATCGGCACATTTCGCGAGTAATCGCTATTTTTTTTGCCATTGTCGCCTACTACCACCGTTTGTGATCTGTCATTGTGGTAGCACAGACGTCGGCAGTAAGCTTTTAATAACGTGTTTGCTGTCAGCAGTGATCCAGAGGCGAAAATACTTCTCCCTGCACACCTTCACGGCAGTGAGCTGTTTCGCCAACTCTTCGCACGCACATGAGCAGATGGTCTATAAATTTGCACTCAGGCTAGAAACGAAACGACAATGCGCATGCGCTCAATGAGCAAAATTTTCAATACTCGGCGTCATGAAGTGCAAACCCGAGGCGAGCCGACCGTTGGTGGAAGTATTCGGATATAGTTACTGAGTGGAGTCGAATGCGAGTGCCTCGCTCTCTATTCTACGAATTTCTTCAGCGGGCAGAGCTGAAGTCAATCATGGATCGGATACGGCCTGCGGCACTTCAGTTGCCCTCCCGCGCTGTAGAGAATGTATGTACGTGCTTGTTAGTACACAAGAGCCTCGTTTATCCGGACTGAGTGGAACCGGATGTCATCTGGATTACCGAAAATTCGAATAATCCGGATGTATTCCACTAAATCCAAAAACTCTAAAACGTACTACAATATACAGACCTATTATTTGTGCACTAACAAGAAAAACCTTTCGGGCCCTTAAACTCTATAGCTACTGCAGTCTACTCACGTTTAGTTAGTGAAATAGTGTGTAAGTGTTTTTTTTTCTCTTTTTCGAACTAGTTTGGCGTTTCAGAGCAGTACGATCACACAGCCGTTTCACTAACATCAGTTCGGATGGAGTTGTTTCTGGCTGACGTTCTATGTAAGCCGTAAGTTTTTCCAGCGGTTCCGTAAATGAGCACATCATTGTAAACGTAATAATATGAATGGAATATCAGTGTAATATAGAGTAACATACGAACACACATTGGTAATTCAAACAGAGTTAATACACCACAGCGACACATCATGAATATTACGCAATATATAAAAATTTAACAAGTACACAAGTACACTATTTTTTGTACAAATATATATATTTACAAGATTAATAATTAGTGTAGCTATTAGTTATAATTTTTTCTCGAGCCACGTAATATATTAATCAGACTAGATCGCGGAAGGATATTGTTCCAAAGCCACGCAAAATGTGTTTACTTACTAACATAGTAGTAGTAGCTTTTTAACCTGACAAACCTAACACCCACAGCCTGCTAACAAACAACACCGATGTAATTATTTTACATTAGATCCTAAAGGACTGAACAAATCGAGTGTTGTGTACATAGTTCCGCGTACTCAGCGCGTACACAACTTTCCCACTAGAGCGCGCCCCGCTAAGCACAACAGCGCAGGCGCAGCGCTCGTCCGTCTCCGCACTACGAGATGGCGCTGTCATAGAGACGGACCAAATTCTGCTTCCGCCGATCCGTGTATTAATATGTAACGCAGCCAATGAGATTGCTGCTAACGTGGAACCTTTTCTCCTCGCGGATCACACTCGCGCAGTGATACCTGAACGCGCGAGGTATTATAACGAGTGTACAGACCTCCGATTAGTCAGTCTGCATTTGTCTGCACCCGTCTATAGTCAAGTTTCAGTCTGCGCCTAATAAGATTTCCATATTCATGTAAATAGCCACGAAGATAAATGAATAGACACTTTGACAAGTATCAGAGATATGTGAGAATAAGATTGACGTACCAAGACCAGAGGAACTTCAGATTGTCAATTGTAAATAGCATCCAGAACGAAGTTAAGTTATATTTATGCTTATTATTTTAATAAATGTGTGTGAAAATTAATCAAGTTCTGTTTAAAGTTGGTCACCGTCAATCTGCTACTCTAAGCGTGCAAGTGGCATTTCTATCGTCTGACATAACGGCAGAAGATAAACACGCCACGATAAGACCACGAGACATATTGCCGACACTCGCCTACTTCGTTAGAGCGACAAGTTAAATAATCTGATGGTGTGTGTACCTAAGGTCTTACAGTACTCACACCACATCGAATTTTCCTGAAGAGTGATGTCTGTGCGGATAATGCTAACATGGGTTTCCCCACATAGGGCCATTGAAGTTCACTAGGAAGTCATCTTCGTCGGTTGGTGTTGGTGAAGGGATATCTGTAACCACTATCTCCTGTCTTCGTTTTGTTCTCTTCTTGAAATATGCTATAAATTTATAATTTCCTGCTTCAAAATTCCTATATTTCCTTTAAAAATTAATTATGATTGCAGTAAGTAAATGAAACATAATATCAAAGCGCAGGCAAAAGAACCCCATGCAGCCTCCCTTCCATGTTGTGCTGTGTCGGCAACAGTGTCCTCGGCCTCAACGGATTAGTACAGTTCTGCTGCGGGGTGGGGGCCTTGAAACTTATTAAGAGGTCTGTGTAAAGCACTACGGCCTGCATACAGTTAGAAAATTGGAGGCTCTAGTAGTCATAGCGCAGCTTGCAATAAAATGCAGCTTGTTTCACTACCACAGCATGAGGCAGTATTTCTTCCCCTGAAGCGCCACTTGGGTTGTCCACTTCGTAATCACTGTTGTTCTCTGTACTACATCAGGCCACAATAGAAATTTCGTCATCGGTCATCGTGCTGTAACGAACATCACTGTCTTTCTGCATCCAGATACGTCTCTATCATCTACACCTGAACAACCAGGAGTGTTTGCTAATATATCAAGGAATTTAGAGGTGAACTCTTCACAAACTTCAGTGGTGGAAACACAACTAGCACGCCATAATGTTTTCCATGACTTCAGAAACGGTAGTTCAGGAAACTGATTCCAGGAATATGCACCCATCAAAATGACATCTTTTATACTTACCGATTTCAATACAGAAATCATACCAACCTTCTCCCTATTCTTCATTTAATTGTGAAGTAAATGCTTACCGGTTCGCAGAAATATATAGCATTGTTGCCTACCGTCGTGGCAGAAAGTTCAACGTATTAATGCGGAAGCTGATGACATCACTGACGCAAGGCACGAATACACGGACCACAGACGACTAAACACTGTCGTTCCCTACAAGCCTAAGTGAAGCTTTTGTTGACGTGATTACTTTGATGCACAAGTGGGACAGTTGAGACAAGTTATTATTCCGCAATGGAAGACTGACATGACTCAAAATAATAAGTTCTACAAGGGTCCGGCCTCTCGTTTTTTAGCAGGGAATGAAAGATGAGTAAAAATAAAAAAAATAAAAATTATGAGTGATTGGTTGTTAACTGCCAGTTCTTGTCCCATGCTAAAATACGTGGCACGTCTTCCTGGATTTCGTTACAGTTTTGTGGCGTTGCAAATTCTCTTGCTATAACAGCATTATCGTCGCCTATTACCCTCGCCAAGCTTCTGACGTTATCCACTGCGTCATTTGCATTTAGAATTTTAAGAACGGCAATGGTCCCACAATAATCGCGTTGGGTACGCTCGAGACTACTACCACGTCTGAAAATTCCTTTAGGTTAAGGAGTACATACAGCGTGAGAACTCTTCAACCCAGGCACAAAGTCGGTGATTTTCCTTACACTCGTATTTTCTTCATTAGACGATAGTGGGAAAAGTAATTCCTCAACCTAATGTTTCATCCCGTTTCGTCTTCAGCACTTAAACACTTCTACAGTTTCCACCGTATCGTGTATTTAACTGTTAAGGTTATCTGTCGATTCTCACATAAATTTTATTGACTACACTGGGCTCGAATTTTTAGTCAGTTTCTATAGTTCTTGAAACTCATCAGCTACCGTAGACAAAGGCTGCGTTTCATCCGTCAAATAACCATTTTCAAATTCGAATTACATTTCGTGAACCAGTTATTGCTGAAGTTATACGAAGCTGGTATACTGTATCAAGAATAGACGGCAAACACTTTGGTTAAATTGGCAGTCTTTGAAGCTCACGGGAAATAAAGTATTTGGTATCAGTGTCTGGGAGCCAGTAATAGCGCTTTGCGCTAAGCAAGGAACTCTGTCTTGAGCTTCGAATGAAGGTTGTCGTACGCTGGTTGTCGACCAAGTGAGACGTACAAGGTCGAGTGCAGTTAGTCGCTGTGTTTCCTGCTGGGATTAAAATTAAGTTGACGTAAAATAATACTTAAGAGCGTTCTTACATTGTCAAAGGGCTATCAAGAATTATTACAAAATGGTTTAAAACGTGTTGAATAATTAAATAGCGTCTCCACATGTTTGGCAGTCAGCAGCCAGTGGCGAACAATCGGGTGACGTAATTTTCAAGACGCACAAGAAACCAACGACGTGTTCAGCGAACGCAACTAAGAACGATTGAGTGAAGCAGAGAGCATATCTATAGTGGCAATGTACTGTTAATCGACGGCACCGTCAGCGATGTTATTTGATTTTGCAGACAAGCTAGCGAAAACTGAGCTGACATCGGTTACTATTCGACCACTATTGCGTTGGGCTTCGAAGCGTTGCCGTTACTACTGTCGTATTTCCATAGAAGGAGCGGAGAATCCTTTAACTGGCATTCTGTTAATGTCTTTGCTCATGAAAGGTTGTTTTAAATTTTTATCAGGTAATGTGTTAGCTGACTTTGTAACTCCTCAAGATGAGAAATGCAACCTCCAAGTTATTCCATCTTATACGAACAGCCACATATAAAGATAACACATACGTTAGAAAAAAAATCATAAGAGGCACACAGACTTACGGGACGGGGGTCAATTCTAGTGCCCGATTCCACCCGCCTACCTTGTCCAGTGACGTCCTGCGTAACGTCATGAGTTTACGATGCGAAGCATGTAAATCGCCTGTTATTAAATGTTATTTCTGATTGACTTAGTAACTAGCGTAACCGTGTTGTTTGTTATAAAAATGTCGCGAATTCAGGGACTGCAGTTAGACAGATACCTGAGAGAACAGCTTCAATTTCTGCAACTGGAACGATTAACAGATGCATTTATAATCTGGGTTCTCAAAACTGTTGTTGTTGTTGTTGTTGTTGTGGTCTTCAGTCCTGAGACTGGTTTGATGCAGCTCTCCATGCTACCCTATCCTGTGCAAGTTTCTTCATCTCCCAGTACCTACTGCAACCTACATCCTTCTGAATCTGCTTAGTGTATTCATCTCTTGGTCTCCCTCTACCATTTTTACCGTCCACGCTGCCCTCCAATGCTAAATTTGTGATCCCTTGATGCCTCAGAACATATCCTACCAACCGGTCCCTTCTTCTCGTCAAGTTGTGCCACAAACTCCTCTTCTCCCCAATTCTATTCAATACCTACTCACAAGTTATGTGATCTATCCATCTAATCTTCAGCATTCTTCAATAGCACCACATTTCGAAAGCTTCTATTCTCTTCTTATCTAAACTATTTATCGTCCATGTTTCACTTCCATAAAGGCTACACTCCGTACAAATACTTTCAGAAACGACTTCCTGACACTTAAATCTATACTCGATGTTAACAAATTTCTCTTCTTCAGAAATGCTTTCCTTGCCATTGCCACTCTACATTTTATATCTTCTCTACTTCGACCATCATCAGTAATTTTGCTCCCCAAATAGCAAAACTCCTTTACTACTTTAAGTGTCTCATTTCCTGATCTAATTCCCTCAGCATCACCCAACTTAATTCAACTACATTCCATTATCCTCGTTTTGCTTTTGTTGATGTTCGTCATATATCCTCCTTTCAAGACACTGTCCATTCCGTTCAACTGCTCTTCCAAGTCCTTTGCTGTCTCTGACAGAATTACAATGTCATCGGCGAACCTCAAAGTTTGTATTTCTTCACCATGGATTTTAATACCTACTCCGAATTTTTCTTTCGTTTCCTTTACTGCTTGCTCAATATACAGATTGAATAAGATCAGGGAGAGGCTACAACCCTGTCTCACTCCCTTCCCAACCACTGCTTCCCTTTCATGCCCCTCCACTCTTATAACTGCCATCTGGTTTCTATACAAATTGTAAATAGCCTTTCGCTCCCTGTATTTTACCCCTACCACCTTCAGAATTTGAAAGAGAGTATTCCAGTCAACATTGTCAAAAGCTTTGTCTAAGTCTACAAATGCTAGAAACGTAGGTTTGCCTTTCCTTAATCTTTCTTCTAAGATAAGTCGTAGGGTCATTATTGCCTCACGTGTTCCAATATTTCTACGGAATCCAAACTGATCTTCCCCGAGGTCGGCTTCTACCAGTTTTTCCATTCGTCTGTAAAGAATTCGCGTTAGTATTTTGCAGCTGTGACTTATTAAAGTTATAGTTCGGTAATTTTCACATCTGTCAACACCTGCTTTCTTTGGGATTGGAATTATTGGTTGGTTGGTTGGTTTTGGGGAAGGAGACCAGACAGCGTGGTCATCGGTCTCATCGGATTAGGGAAGGATGGGGAAGGAAGTCGGCCGTGCCCTTTCAGAGGAACCATCCCGGCATTTGCCTGGAGTGATTTAGGGAAATCACGGAAAACCTAAATCAGGATGGCCGGACGCGGGATTGAACCGTCGTCCTCCCGAATGCGAGTCCAGTGTCTTACCACTGCGCCACCTCGTTCGGTTTGGAATTATTATATTCTTCTTGAAGTCTGAGGGTACTTCGCCTGTCTCATACATCTTGCTCACCAGATGGTAGAGCTTTGTCAGGACTGGCTCTCCCAAGGCCGTCAGTAGTTCTAATGGAATGTTGTCTACTCCTGGGGCCTTGTTTCGGCTCAGGTCTTTCAGTGCTCTGTCAAACTCTTCTCGCAGTATCGTATCTCCCATTTCATCTTCATCTACATTCTCTTCCATTTCTATAATATTGTCCTCAAGTACATCGCCCTTGTATAGACCCTCTGTATACTCCTTCCACCTTTCTGCTTTCCCTTCTTTGGTTAGGACTGGGTTTCCATCAGAGCTCTTGATATTCATACAAGTGGATCTCTTTTCTCCAAAGGTCTCTTTAATTTTCCTGTAGGCAGTATCTATCTTACCCCTAGCGAGATAAGCCTCTACATCCTTACATTTGTCCTCTAGCCATCCCTGCTTATCCATTTTGCACTTCCTGTCGATCTCATTTTTGAGACTTTTGTATTCCTTTTTGCCTGCTTCATTTACTGCATTTTTATATTTTCTCCTTTCATCAATTAAGTTCAATATTTCCTCTGTTACCCAAGGATTTCTACTAGCCCTCATCTTTTTACCTACTTGATCCTCTGCTGCTTTCACTACTTCATCCCTCAGAGCTACCCATTCTTCTTCTACTGTACTTCTTTCCCCCATTCCTGCCATTTGTTCCCTTACGCTCTCCCTGAAACTCTGTACAACCTCTGGTTTAGTCAGTTTATCCAGGTCCCATCTCCTTAAATTCCCACCTTTTGGCAGTTTCTTCAATTTTAATCTGCAGTTCATAACCAATAGATTGTGGTTAGAGTCCACATCTGCCCCTGGAAATGTCTTACAAATTAAAACCTGGTTCCTAAATCTCTGTCTTACCATTATATAATCTATCTGATACCTTTTAGTATCTCCGGGATTCTTCCATGTATACAACCTTCTCTTATGATTCTTGAACCAAGTGTTAGCTACAATTAAGTTATGCTCTGTGCAAAATTCTAACAGACGGCTTCCTCTTTCATTTCTTACCCCCAATCCATATTCACCTACTATGTTTCCTTCTCTCCCTTTTCCTACACTCGAATTCCAGTCACGTATGACCATTAAAGTTTCGTCTCCCTTCACTATCTGAATAATTTCTTTTATCTCATCATACGTTTCATCAATTTTTTCATCATCTGCAGAGCTAGTTGGCTTATAAACTTGTATTACTGTAGCAGGCGTGGGCTTCGTGTCTACCTTGGCCACAATAATGCGTTCACTATGCTGTTTGTAGTAGCTTAGCCGCACTCCTATTTTTTATTCATTATTAAACCTACTCCTGCATTACCCCTATTTGATTTTGTATTTATAACCCTGTATTCACCTGACCAAAAATCTTGTTCCTCCTGCCACCGAATTTCACTAATTCCCACTATATCTAACTTTAACCTATCCATTTCCCTTTTTAAATTTTCTAACCTACCTGCTCGATTAAGGGATCTGACATTCCACGCTCCGATCCGTAGAACGCCAGTTTTCTTTCTCCTGATAACAACGTGCTCTTGAGCAGTCCCCGCCCGGAGATCCGAATGGGGGACTTTTTTACCTCCGGAATATTTTACCCAAGAGGACGCCTCATCATTTAACCATACAGTAAAGCTGCATGCCCTCGGGAAAAATTACGGCTGTAGTTTCCCCTTGCTCTCAGCCGTTTGCAGTACCAGCACAGTAAGGCCGTTTTGGTTATTGTTACAAGGCCAGATCAGTCAATCAGCCAGACTGTTGCCCCTGCAACTACTGAAAAGGCTACTGCCCCTCTTCAGGAACCACACGTTTGTCTGGCCTCTCAACAGATACCCCTCCGTTGTGGTTACACCTACGGTACGGCCATCTGTATCGCTGAGGCACGCAAGCCTCCCCACCAGCGGCAAGGTCCATGGTTCATGGGGGGGGGGGGGGGGCTCAAAACTGTTTGGCTACTTATTTCTATATATGACATGATTTCCGATGGTGAAGTTGGGCAGGAACCTAAGAGCGCAGCTCACAATGCTGTGGGTGAAATCATCTGCAATGATGTTTATATCTTGGTTCTCACAAATATTTGATTGTTTTTTCCAAATATGGCACGATTTCGGAGGGTGAGGTTAGGAGGGAACCTAAGACGACAGCTGTATAGGTCCCACGGTTCGTTATTTTTGGCGACTTTTCATTAAGTGTATATTTTGGCAACTTCTAGGAATTATTTTGTTGATTCTTGTCTCTGTGCTTGAGCTGTATAGCGTATTTTACGGACTAAGGGCTGTTAGACGCACCTCAACTTTTAAGCTTTTTTTTTTTTTTTTTTTTAAATAACATAAGTCCCTGAAAATCGTCATCTGAACTTTCTTCTTTCCCTCTTCCTTTTCGTTCTGATCGTTGTCCTCATCATATATGAGTTGCTCTTCACTGACATCAAGAGCGTTACTTATGCCGCACTTCTTGAAAGATTTAACAATAATGTAGCCATTCACTCTAGACCACGACTGTTTTATCCACTGACACACTTGTTTGACTGAAGGTCGCGTTAAATCTCCCTTGTGAATTGATGTTGGGCTTCATCTGTCATCCATTTGTTCCATTCCTCTCTCATATACACTTTAAGTGATTTATTTACCGAGACATCAAGAGGTTGTAATTGTGAAGTAAGTCTTCCTGGAATAACAGCAAACTCTGTACGTCGTCACTATCTCGATTTATCTTTCGCAGAATTTTTCCAGCCGCTACCATACTGATCCAGGATAAGAAGAGATCGCATTTTTAGTAAAGCACCTTTCCTTCTCTCCCACACTCTATTAATCCATAATTTCATACAAGCCTCGTCCATCCAGTCCTTGTCCTGTTCGTGAGCAACAACACCAGGCGGTATTTCAGAAGGTTCTGACATTGTATAGTGCTTGAAAATGATCACTGGATTAAGCTTAGCATCGTCAGCACAGCGTGAGGGGACAACAGTGTAGTGCATTTTTTCATGTCCACTTGTTTTTATAGTTACAGTTTTAGCACCATTCATGGCGACAGCTCTGTTACTCGGGACATCAAATGTCAGAGGAGTTTCCTCCATATTCGATATCTGGTTTAGTTCCACAGTGGTTTTGTTTCGATGTTGTATAATAAAGAAATGGAAACACTATATTTTCTCTTCATACTTACGTGGTACTTTCTGAGATATTTTGTTTTTGGTTCGCATGCTAAGTCCATGACGCTTCATAAACCTGTAGCACCAACCAACTCCACCCGTAAAGACTGTTAAGTTCCATTGTAACATCATCCGAATACCCCTACGGTGCCTTAAGAACCGTTCTTTCTCTCTCACTGATATTAAAAGTACGTAGTATTATGTGTGGCGCTTGTACGAATCCTTGTTAAAAGCGAGGAACACATTCGAGCGATTCTAGACAGCATAAGGAGATTAATAATGCCATATACAGAGTAGTAGCTGCAAGTTACGTAAAAACGATCTGGGGACTAAAATCACGAAGTTTTCAATCTAGATATCCAACACAGAATGAATGAATGAGCCAGTGTAAATTTTCTCGCTTCTTCTGTCACGAATGGTTTTGTTGTATCGATACACACATGCCGAATTGTAGTTGACAATGGGTGAAGAAATGACGTCAGAACACATTTCCTCGGAAACAACACTTAGGATTGTCATACCTCTATATAAGGAAGGACTCTGGGAGCTTTGGACAGAGTTTCAGAGACAGGTCGCTGCGAGTAGACACGACGCTACAGAAGACGAACGTATTTGGACTGCGCCACTGCCATATACAAGTGGCTGGGAGCTAAAATGCCCCGGGCATGGCGGAGTCGAAGCCTTTTGCGAACTACATACAGGTATGCAGTGGTGTCCGAGCACCTATAAGTTCCCAAAGACTAGCAGTAAACTTTCACTTAGTGCTCTCGTTTTTTCGGTGCCTTACAGTTATCTGAGTAGGAGACACTGCCGCCGCCGTGTACAGGTCGCTGGAAGCGCCGAAGCTGCGGGTGTCGTGGGGTAGACGCCGTTTGCGAACCACACGAAAGTACACCGCAATGTCTGACAACTTACGGTGTTGCAAGACTCAAGACACGTGGAGACGGCAGTGTAACAATCTGACTGAGCTGTACCTGATCAGAATAGAAGATCGCATGGACTCTGTGGTTAAAATATTTATGCACCTGTAATAAAATAAAATAAAACGAAACGAAACGAAACTGAAATAAGTAAAATGATTGCCTTCTAACTGCTACAGTGGTAGACATATGGAATGTGTTGTCACAGTGGTAGATATATGGAAGATAAATTGGTCTCAGGTTCATAATTTTTGCCATAGACGCAAAAGTAATTCCTCTCATCCTTTTAAATTCAAGGAGCCCCCACAAAAAATTAAGCTGAAATATCAAAACTGCATTTGTTTTGTATGCAATACCGTTAAACGAATAGGAAATATACAATGTTGAGGCTGATAATTTTTACTAGTGGAGCAAAATTTTTACTAGCGGAGCAAAAATAATTGCCCCAGTTAATAATTGCTCCAAGTGAACACAGCCCATACAGAGGAATCGATTTCTTATTAGTGACATTTGTGTCACTAATTACTTCTCGCACTGAACATTTCCCTTAAGGGTATCAAACCTATACGTTGCTCAGTAAAATGTTGTCTATAAACAAGCGCTTAGGATTCTCGCTTACATCTGTCTCACATGTAGAGCACATGCCTTCGCCTGCAACTCTTTGTACACGCTGGCCCCATAGTAACCTGTTGTCCAATGTGCTACCGAGAAGATGCACTTCGGCTTCATCCCAATAAACTATCGCAGCCGGTCGCTGTGGCCGAGCGGCTCTAGGACACTTCAGTCTGAAACCACGTGACCGCTATGGTCGCAGGTTCGAATGCTGCCTCGGGCTTGGATGTGTGTGATGTCCTTAGGTTGGTTAGGTTTAAGTAGTTCTAAGTTCTAGGGGACTGATGACCTCAGCTGTTAAGTCCCATAGTGCTCAGAGCCAAACTATCGCAAACACTGTGCATGGAACTCAACATAAATACCAAAACTGTTTAACATTTTATGCGGATGGGAAGAGGCAAATGTCAAAACTTTGAACATTTTATGCGGATGGGAACAGGCAAATGTCAAAACTTTGAACATTTTATGCGGATGGGAACAGGCAAATGTCAAAACTTTGAACATTTTATGCGGATGGGAACAGGCAAATGTCAAAACTTTGAACATTTTGTGCGGATGGGAACAGGCGTGCGATGGCGGGGCGGGAGGGACACAGTGTTAGCTAGTGTGTGAATCCCCACACTCATGTTCGTCGCATCGGTGCACTGCTGCTGCCAGTTGAATCCAATGTTTCCAGTTAGAGATAGGTTTCCCGCAGCTTTGAATATATGGCCATTTTTAGGATTGTAGAGAATTTTCAATCAAATACAGGGCGTTTTTATATTAATTTCAAATAAAAGATGCACCTGAATTCTGGAGGCAGTATTTCGGAGACAAAAATGCGTCTTATGGTCAGTAAAATACGATCATTTATAGTTGCCGCAGTTTCATAATATTACGAGATTACTATAAGTGATATCGAAGACGACTACAAAGGTCGTCTGTGGTACTTTCACTTACTCGGCTAAGCTATAATGACGTTTTATTTCAGGCATATATATTGCATTTTTTTCTGTTGTTACTTCATTTGCGTTACCTCAGTTTCTTCGCAATATATCTGGTGGCTCTGTAATTAATCACGTGAACTGTTACGGTATATTATCGTATGCATGTGTATTACGTTTTTTTTCTTGATACGTTCGTTTGTTTACGATAAACCTCGGTACCTTCAGATATTGCCTCTATGTAGTGCCTTTGAATTAAGTATTAGGTCACTGATACAAGCTGGGAATCGGACCCTAGAAATTATCCTAGCATGGACGTTGAAAATCTTCCCGGTTGCTTGTCCTTGGGAAATCTGATACAGGTAACACAGTTAATTCTACTCAGTGAGTAATTCCTTCCTGCTGGAGTTTACTCCTCCCGTCTCTGTAAGAGGTGCTGAGGTTATTTCACTGTGACATTGACCTGTACTTGAAAATAACAAAGATTAGAAATTGACCAGTTGTGTAGTATTAAAAAGTATTAGGCAAAGTTCATCATTTTAGGAAGAATGATTCCATTCAATAAATTCACGATGACTTTTCCCGTACATACAAAGGAAGAAAAATCAAACCACAAGGTTTTTTTCTGAAATGGAAACAGGTTTGCGGAACTTTTTCGTTTCTCTTGCTCTCGTAAAATGTAAATGTCGTGTGAATAGGGCCTCCCGTCGGCTAGACCTTTCGCCGGGTGCCAGTCTTCCTATTTGACGCCACTTCGGCGACTTGCAACTCGATGGGGATGAAACGATGATGATCAGGACAACACAACACCAGTCCCTGAGCGGAGAAAATCTCCGACGCAGAATTTGTTCGGGGCGGACGTTCGATGTCACCCACTCAGGTTCTTCGTTGATCTGTTCACTCAGTTTTTTTTTTATTACGGAGGGTAACTAACCCTCTGACCAAAGACGCTGAGCTACCGTGCCGGCATTACCACTCAGCTCCCGGGAGCGGACTCTTGCTCTCCTGATAGAGATGCTTCACGGTCTAGTAAGAAGGGTTCAACGTCTCTTAGATGACGCAGCCGTATCAGACAACGGGAATTCTAAATCTGAAAAGCCAGATGGGTATGCAAATCTCGTTTCTCCTAACAGCGTGTGTATTTAGCTGATGATATGTCTATATTCCGGTTTCCTGTGAATGTGAAATGCCAATTATAGAACGTTACCGTTTAGCCACAGAAAGAATCACAAATAATTTAGAAACTATGAAAAAAGTGCTATGGATTATTTTTCCACAAAAATAAAAATTACCTGCATTACCTCTAGCCAACTGGCCCTTGCAGCTGTCGTCAGTAGCAGAAGATATGCTTTTGGGACAGGCGTATGAGCACAACATCCACTGCCAGCATCTATTGTGGACAATGTTAAGCTGATATTGACAGATTCCTTAAATCTAGAGCTGTAGAGCAAATTTCATCATGGAATAAATCAAAAACCATATCTAAAGTCTCTATTGAGCTACCTCAACTATGGTGGATAAGATTTGTTTTTTGAGTTAGAAAGCAATAAAGTCTGGTGTCTGTGATTTAGTTTTCTGTTTTAATGGAAAAGTATTAAAGAAGGCTAATGCATCTAAGTAGTTTTATGATTTAACAAAGGGGTTGAAAGGCGGCAGTTCATATGATTTGGTGGTTTTATTGAGTCCTGTAGAGTGTCTTTTTTCAGTCTGCTTTTTTTAAAAATATTCTTGCATGCCAGGGGTAAGATCACGCTGGGAACCGAGATGGACTGTATTTCATTTTCATTAGGCTCAACATGCACATATAAAAAACTGTCCTAAACATGGAAGATTGCTGGCTTGAATGAATGTGGGTGCAGTTTTAAATGTATGCAACTGGGTGAATTCAAGTGGACTTTCTTCGTTTACTTTCGCAGCATAGGGCCTAGAAACGGCAAGGGAGTTCAAATTTCAAAGGTGGTTAGAAACACAACTCAGGCGGAATGTCGGAGCCTCATACGTGCGGATTTTCCAAAGGGCACCCTCTCGATTGGCTCTTTCGGAAACATACGCGAGGGATGCGTTAGTTCAGATTTTAGGCTTTGTCAGTGAGTAAAAAGGCTTCGTCTCTGTCTTCTGATTCCGGGAGATGCTTGGTACCACTAAAGAATTCGTCTTGCTGATTAGTCAGTTTTCCCCCTCCAGGTTTTGTCGGCGTTTGTGCTCGGTGGCAAGGCACACCAGTTTTAGGACAGAAGTTAGCGAGTCGCGGTAGGGTCGAGTCGCAAACGAGTCGCTCTGCTTTCTGTCGCACTTAGTCGGTGGTTTTGGACGAGAATTACCGCAGATTTTTCGGGTTGGGAATTCCCTGTAGCTTTAAATTCATTTGACTGAGTGATAATTTTGCTGTCATTCAACTAAATTCAGATGGGACAGAACTTTACCTGGTCACGATTCACTTCATGTATCGTGGTTCTCATTACGTTTTGTATTTTCTTTCTAATGCGAGGCACAAACAAGTTTCGTCACCTTAACGTTGGCTGGGAAATGGTGAATATTGCCTTCGGCAATTCTGTGAATGTCTGAGACTTCACGTGTGAGCGTACGTGCACCCATGTTTCACCCCTGACCTAGCGTCATCCTCGCTGATTAACAATGATTATCACAGCTTCCTCTTACGGAAGCATAGCCTTAGGACTTGATATGCGTTCCACGTTTAATGCAGTTCAGGAGTATGCTCAAATTTATAAATAAATATCCTCTAAAATTCAATTTAGTTGGTAAAAAGCATAGCCTTAGGACTTGATATGCGTTCCACGTTTAACGCAGTTCAGAAGTATGCTCAAATCTGTAAAATAAATATCCTCCAAAATTCAATTTAGTTGGTAAATTTTTCCCCAATGTGAATATCAGCACACCATCTTTGCTCCTGTCATCACTGACGTCATGTACGCTGTGAGCGAAAATTACTGGGAACACTGATCAGTCGATCTGAAGTCTGGTGGTTAGATTTCCATTGCGCGTTTCCTTTACCATAGAAACTAGGGCCAGGTTTCAGTTCATATACACTGAAGCGCCAAAGAAACTGGTATAGGCATGCGTATTCAAATACAGAGATACTTAAACAGCTAGAATGCGGTACTGCAGTCGGAAACGTATAATAAGACAACAAGTGTCTGGCGCAGTTGTTAGATCGGTTACTGCTGCTACAATGTCAGGTTATAAAGATTTAAGTGAGTCTGAACGTGATGTTATAGCCGGCGAACGAGCGATGGGACACAGTATCTCCAAGGTGGAGATGAAGCGAGGATTTTCCGGTACGACCGTTTCACGAGTGAGCCGTTGATAGAAATTCGGTAAAAAATCAAATCTCCGACATCGGGCGGCAGGAAAAAACTGCTGGAACGGGACCAACGACGACAGAAGAGAATCGTTCAACGTGACACAAGCGCAACCCTTCCGCACACTGCTGCAGATTTCAATGCTGTCAGCGTGCGAACCATTCAACGATACATCATTGATAGTGGCTTTCGGAGCCGAAGGCCCACTCGTGTACCCTTGATGACTGCACGACACACAGCTTTACACCTCGCCTGGGCCCGTCAACACAGACATTGGACCGTGGATGACTGGAAACATGTTGCCTGGTCGGACGAGTCTCGTTTCAAATATATCGAGCGTATGGACGTATACGGGTATGGAGACAACATCACAAATCCATGGACCCTGCAAGTCAGCAGGGGACTGTTCAAGTTGGTGAGGGCTCTATAATGGTGTAGGTCATGTGCAACTGAAGTGATATGGGACCACTGATACGTTAGATAGAACTCTGACAGGCGACACGTACAGTCTTAGACAATAAAAGTGAGCGCCGGCCGGCCGCCACAGAGACTAAGTCCGAGTCATTCACTTAAGGTGGCCAATAAAACTGACCGCCCCTGACAACTCTAAGTCCGGCCATATGCACAATCTGGCAACACTGTAAGATGCGGAAGTGTCAGGAGGAAGTGTTACCCACTTCCGAGAGGTGGTTGGACTACGTGAGCCCGTGGTCTAGTGGCAAGCGTCGTGCGTTCTAAAGTTATAGTCGCCTGTTCGCGTCCAACTGTATTTTTTTTTTTTGCCACAATCCGTCTAAAGTTATGAGTCTGACTGAACATCGAAGATAATTCGCTTAACATTCTACCCACCAGCAATAACAAGTATTCCAGAAACAATTCCGAAGGATAGCTCGTGGCTGCGCCGCGATCATAACAGCTTACGCTCGAGAGTTTCCTCGCGCTGTAGCGGCTACCGGCCAACAGCCAGACGCCACCCGCCGCCTGAAATCCGGCGCCGCCCAGGTGAACGCGTCGCGACGCTGTCAGTGTGTGTCTCAACTGTCATTTTCGAATTTGAAGTTCTAGTTATTATCTGGCAGTTAAGCAATGGATTTTGCAAACTTGAAAATCATGAACTACAGTTAAGCATTGTAAAATTGAGGCGCAAGTGGAAATAGGTGTAACATCTGCAACAAAACGTTTACTTTTGGTATAACAGAGGGGTGAATGCAGAGGAGGCAACTAGAAAGATTTGAATTGTGTGTGGAGCGAGTGCTTTTGGGAAAAATACGCCAGAAAAACATAGTCTTGTTTCAACAAAGATCGTTCTGGCATGAATGATTTTCCACATTAAGGAAGTCTCGACTACTGATATATGTGATAGATTACCATTATACCATCATGTGACATTTGCATTCAACAGGCAAAGTTCAGAAGTCTGGTGTAGGAGTACTGCATGCTCTAATTCGAAACAACAAAAATCAACGGAGTGACTATTATTGAACGTCATCAGGTCGCTCAATGAGCATTCGTATGCAGTACTGTTACTGGTGACGTGTTATGATGCGTTTATCGTTAACTTCCTAAGAAGAAATGAAAGGCTGAGCCCCTCCAAAAGACATAAACTCGAGCAAAGAGTAGTGTGAACATAATATTTTAAATCTGATAGCTCCAAAAGAGTGTTTTCGGCTACGAATTCTGCCCCAAGGGCTGTGTGCAAAACAGCTGGAATTTGTTGCCAACAACTGAGACACCTTTTGGTCTCAGCGTAAGAAAATCGAGCAACACAACTACATCACATGTGCTACTGCATGATAAAGCACTTGTTGATTTGAGAAACAAAACTATGCAGGAGATTGAAATCAAAGTCGTCTCTCAGGCACTTGTATTTATAGAGAAGTCCTCTCTCACGTACTTGTCCCTCTCGTCATATATTCGTAAAGTTTTATCTTTCCCGCTCTGGATCGATCAACCGTCAACGCTATTCATTTCTACACGAAAATACTCTTAAAACTACTCTGGTATAATGATATCGTTGGAACCAGTAAGTTTCTACTGGCTTAGAATTTGTAAACAATTTTAGCATTGTCAGATCGCTTTAGATATCGTGAAAGAAAATTCTTTTGCTGATTAATTTCTCTTTGATGATTACTGTTGCGTTTAGTAAACTAATGGAAATTCCAATTAAAATATTCACTGTACTAATACAAATTAAATTCAGCTTACTACAGAAACATCACGACGGCAGACTATCTTAATAAAGCATTAAGTATCTGTAAGACGATTGAGCCTATTTTAACACGAGTTAGTAGGAGATTACCGACTTTTGACTTCGAAAAGATCTGTATTTTCTTCATTTCCTGTATCATTCGCAATTATTATGAAAATGTGGCATTTCATAGATAAAATTATGTATTCACAACAACAAAAAATATGTCGTCATTATGAATTTGGCAGTACCGTAAGGTTTTCGCTCTGACACTAAAGGTTACTGAAAGTAGCGAGGCGCATTTTGCTCGAGCGTTGTCTTACGATTCCCTTATTGCGTTTGTATCTGCCTGCTTGTAGCTCTGCTACAAAAGAATTAAAAATCTGGCTTTCAGCGAGTCTCGAAAGGCGAACGAAAGCAGCTTGCACCTGGTGGCCAATCATGTTTCTTGGGAACAGGCTACTTCCTAAAGTGGGAAGACATTCTTTTGTGGTTGAATTGTTGGCAAATGTCAGTCAGACGTGTACCGTTGGTCTAAGCGTTTCGGTGTGTTGAATTTGTACCAATGATTTTTCTACAGGTTTTTTCTGTCCCAAATAGAGAGTTGAAGTCTCCCATTAGTATTTTCACGTCATCTTGGTGAATTTTGCTCACAGTATTTTCGAGTGTATATCTTTTATAGGGGCTCTGAATGAGCATAGTCATAAGTCGATTGTTGATGGATGCGATTTCTTTCACAGAGTTGATGATAGATCTGTGTTCGAGAAATGCATTGCCGAAGATTGGTACCCCTTTCGCTACCTTTTGTTGTATTTTGCTATTGAAGATGCCATGGTTTCCGTAATGCAAGTTTTAATTATCAATTAATCGTGGTTCTTGAAGAGCAAGGATGAGAATTTTATGGCGGACGATTTCTTTTGTGAGATTATTGAGGTTTCTTATTTGCATCAATGTATCGATGTTTAGTTTTTAAATGATTGTTTTCTGCTTGTAGAGAAATTTACCAGAGATCTTCGATATTCTCTGCCGTGCTAACCCAGAGTCCGAAAATCCAACTGCCGCCTATCGGTGGCCAGGTTGTGTACCACCTGGAGTAAAGTTACCTTTGCTTGCACAGTTCATGTTTTCTTGTGTTTCACTGGTTTGGCCTGGGTGATACCAGGACCGGACAGGACCAGAGGGTGTTGAAGCCTTTGGAAGCAAATATTTTCAGCCAAGCTCATTGAGCTAACAGACGGTGACCAGAGTAGCGGTGATTTTCACTCAGATGTGTCTGGATTTTGGGAGCAACGGATTGAGTAGCCGTTCAGCATTGTGTTAGTATTTGGTTCACCCCAAGTATTTGATTTCCTCGGTACCACCCAATGGGGGAGGGTTTCCCCTATCGGCCACACGGGATTATTATTATTATTATTATTACGTCATCAGCAAATCTGATATGGAGTATCTTCCCTCCACTGAAATAGAGGTGTATTGTTCGATTCAATATTTCCATCAGATAAATATTGGTTATAATTACGATAGATTGCTGCTAGTCGACATATTACTCACTTTCTCTTAGACAGTTGCTAGCGGTTACTCCATCATAGGAATTTATGTGCGCAGCATTGTTGCAATACAGACGTTTAAATTATCCGATTTCTGTAATTTCATTTCGATACAAGATCGTCCTAATCGGATTCAGGCAGTCAGTCTTAATGTGGATATCCGACTACGACTCTCATCATATGATAGACTGGGTGAACCACATTCTTAACCGGACTGTTGAATCCAGATCACTTATCTATGACAGGGAATGAATTCTTAAACAGTGTGGAAAATAATAATCCAATATGCTTATTACAAATACGTTATTTAAATATAAATATATGAACTAACGAGATAACAGTTTATTTACAGGAGCAGAGACCCATCCATCATAGCAGGGCAGTGCGAGATTGGTTTCAGGGCCAAGAGAGAATAAAGCTGTTGCCGTTTGTTCCACGATCACCGAACATCAACCAGATAGAGAATATGTGGGCAGAGGTAACAAGGTCATGGCCATGTGTCCCTACAAATGCAAGCGAACTTTGGACGAATATAGAAAACGTATGGTGGGAAGTAAACCATCACGCTACACTGTCGACGACTTAATGAAATCAATTCCCCTACGCCCTCGAGAAATCTTACGTAATGATCGTGGGTGGGTTGGTTACTAAAAGTATACCCGTCCACAAAGCCCATGTGGACAATTATCTGATAATCGGTCAAGCTTTGCTTTGTCGCAGCTCTTTAGCATACAACAAGTCCATTTACTTCAGTCATCTCCTTACAATTCTTGCAATGCAAGGTAATTGAAAAATCTCATCCACTCGACGCCAACTGAGGAACTGACTGGTGCATGTGTTGTTCAACACACAGTAGTTGTCACCCTCACTGGAATCAATGACTGTTTGCGTGTGTGTGTGTGTGTGTGTGTGTGTGTGTGTGTGTGTGTGTGTTCGTGTTAACGCAAAATCTGAATCAATACTATTAACATTAGAGAGACAACCAACAATAAATATTGCATCAAATATGACTGTAAAGTATTTTAATGCGATGGGAAGTTACAAACTGAATTTTTACCCATCCCACGTTCTTGCGTATTACGTTAAGTAAGATGTTTTAACTCCATAGTATCGCTAGCAGAGACAGTGCGCTCTTGTTGTCGAGGCTCGCGACAAGTGCAGCGAATAGCAGTGCCCAATGCCGCCGCGATTTGTTTATGTTGGCTGAGCGTGGACACTGCAGCTGACGCTTCGCCCTAAACAGAAAGAAATCACCTTTGCTCTGACTGCAGTGAGCGGATATCACTGCCTGCGTATTCTTATAGTAACCAACGTGAGACTCTCCTCACAGGTACCATGGAGCAATTGCAACGGGTATCATGTCATTAGTCATCAGAATATTAACCAGTGATGAAATGTCCACTCTATTTGGATCCCAAGAAAATACGAATCTTCTCACAAAGGAATGTGAGGTGATATCAAAATTTATCCAACATACAAAAATTAATTGCAGGGCTTTCATGTATGCAGTAATAGCACACAGGGAAATATTATGTCTTGGAAGCGTATATTTCATTTCCTCTTCTCATATTAACGCCTTTGTTTTAATATGAGCCGGCCGCGGTGGCCGAGCGGTTCTAGGTGTGGAGTCCGGAACCGCGCGACTGCTACGGTCGCAGGTTCGAATCCTGCCTCGGGCATGGATGTGTGTGCTGTTCTTAGGTTAGTAAGGTTGAAGTAGTTCTAAGTTCTAGGGGACTAATGACCTCAGCTGTTAAGTCCCATAGTGCTCAGAGCCGTTTGAACCATTTTTTGATATGAAGTGAGAAAATAAACACGAAAAACTAAAGTTCCTGAGAAGCATATAAGTCATTTCCTCTTCTCATATCACAACTTTTGTTTTAGTATGAAGTAAAAAAATAAACAGTTTAGAGTTCTGAAGCATAATATGACACCAGATTCTTATCGTAGGCGCTATCGGAAACGCCAAAAGTGGAGAGCTGTCCATTCTTTTGTCCAACAGTCTGTTTCCTTTCATGTATTACTCCCGCTAGGAGATTCTTACTTAAGGACTTGTGGGCATCAAGTTCTTCAGCAGAACAAGCCTTATGTTTTTGTGCTAATTACGGTATGGAAAAAAAGACAACAAAGACGAGTTCCGCTAGAGCAGTGAGGATATTTGCAGATGTGTTATTCACCAATGACTGCCAGCTGCCACAACACTTCACAGAATCCTTGCGGTAGGCAACACAACGGTGCGTGCACTTCAGACTTCATTCAGTGAGACGTCAGGAGATTGATGAAAACGTCAAATTAACGACGCTTTCCGAGCCGTATTCAATCCAGAATGAGGTGTTATTAAGGTAGTTGAGCGTTCTAGTAATTACACTTTTATGATTCCCATATGAGTATTTCGATAGCCAAAAGAACCCGTTAGTGTGAAACTATCGGGAACTGCATTAATATCAGACTGCGAAAACTTGAGACAATACGTGGACTCTTCTCTTCGCTGGGTGACCTATTACTGTTATTTAGCATTCTGCAAATGGAACTTCAGAGGCGCTTTCCGCTATTCTTGACAAACATCAGCAACCTGTAATCACTGAGAGTCACAACTGCGTGATGATAATGGTTCAGGTTGTCAGTAGTTGTGGTGGTGTTATGCTGTCAAACTGCTTACAGCAACGTTAATGGTGGCGCACATAATTTAGCGCTGACTACCTACTTAAGTAAAGATAGTGTTGTGGCGTCATCGCTTGTCTTTATTTGGCCTCAGCTTGAGTAATCCGATTCAACGAACATAGTACTCCAATCGCGGGCTCCTAATACAGTATGACTGCAGAGATTATCGTGCGAGTATTACATTAATTCTGCAATGAAATGCTTAACAAATCTTACCCTCAGCTATGCAGCTGGAATGACTCATTACACAGGTACTCCATGTTGCACTTGGTTAAGGGATCACTTCGCTGCAATCCTGTTTGTACTGTTCGTAATTACTCGTATACTTCAGAAATGGTTCAAATGGCTCTGAGCACTATGGGACTTAACTTCTGAGGTTATCAGTCCGCTAGAACTTAGAACTACTTAAACCTAACTAGCCTAAGGACCTCAGACACATCCATGTCCGAGACAGGATTCGAACCTGCGACCGTAGCGGTCGCGCGGTTCCCGACTGTAGCGCCTGGAACCGCTCGGCCACCCCGGCCTGCATATTTGTACACTGACCATTCGTTATTTGACTAAATATGAGCTACAACCTAATTCGCATGTATATGACATGGGTTAGCGCCGGCACAAAGGTATGACTAAGGGTTGGATTCCGTTAAAGTCCTGTTACATTGATGGCAAGACAAATGTTCGCAAATCACCTCTATTGCCTCAAAAAGAATTGCATCTTAAATATCGAAGGACTGACGACCACACTGTCACAGCGCGTTGAAATACAGCAACGACGGCAGATGAAAATTTGTGACCGACTGGGCTTCGAACGCAGACCTCCTCCTTACTAGACAGACGTTCTGATCACTGGACTAATTTTTTTTTATGTTTGAGAAGACTTTCAGCACCAGGTAGGCGGAGGCAAAGAGGGCAGGGGTCGAAGATTCGGTCCTGTCATGGTCCTTCAACAAGGTTCGGATGACATTCTGCTCCCAGTTGTTCTGGCCATGCGCTTGGGATTCGCCCTTAACCACAGTCGGAGTTAAAGACTCTCTTCAGTTACATCTAACCAGTGCGCACCTATTGCACTATTGTAAGAACCGAGATGCAGTATTTTGGTATTAAAATTTTGTAAATCTGTGGTAAGAACTTATGAGACCAAGCTGCTTAGGTCATCGGTCCCTAAGCTTACACATTACTTAATCTAACTTAAACTAACTTACGCTATGGACAACATACACACCCATGCCGGAGGGAGGATTCGAACCTCCGACGGTGGATACTATGATGACACAGCAGTCAACCTCTCTGCAGCATCTATCTACACACGCTCCTCGTCAGACGCGAATTCCCATTTTTGCCGCATACCACATGGGCGGTACCCCCCGGCCATTGTTCCACTAGCTTGCGTCCACACTGTATTCCCGCGAGGGTCGGACGACGTCGTGCGTCTGGCACTGAAAACTTTCGATGACCCGTGGAGACCCAAATAATTATACTTTCAGTAACCCTTAGTGTCAGAGCGAAAACCTTACAGTACTGCCAAATTCATAATGACGACATATTTTTTGTTGTTGTGAATACATAATTTTATCTATGAAATGCCACATTTTCATAATAATTGCGAATGATACAGGAAATGAAGAAAATACAGATCTTTTCGAAGTCAAAAGTCGGTAATCTCCTACTAACTCGTGTTAAAATAGGCTCAATCGTCTTACAGATACTTAATGCTTTATTAAGATAGTCTGCCGTCGTGATGTTTCTGTAGTAAGCTGAATTTAATTTGTATTAGTACAGTGAATATTTTAATTGGAATTTCCATTAGTTTACTAAACGCAACAGTAATCATCAAAGAGAAATTAATCAGCAAAAGAATTTTCTTTCACGATGTCTAAAACGATCTGACAATGCTAAAGTTGTTTACAAATTCTAAGCCAGTAGATACCTACTGGTTCCAACGATATCATTATACCAGAGTAGTTTTAAGAGTATTTTCGTGTAGAAATGAATTGCGTTGACGGTTGATCGATCAAGAGCAGGAAACGTAAATCTTTACGAATATATGACGAGAGGGACAAGTACGTGAGAGAGGACTTCTCTATAAATACAAGTGCCTGAGAGACGACTTTGATTTCAATCTCCTGCATAGTTTTGTTTCTCAAATCAACAAGTGCTTTATCATGCAGTAGCACATGTGATGTAATTGTGGTGCTCGATTTTCTTACACTGAGACCGAAAGGTGTCTCAGTTGTTGGCAACAAATTCCAGCTGTTTTGCACACAGCCCTTGGGGCAGAATTCGTAGCCCAAAACACACTTTTGGAGGTATCAGATGTAAAATATTATGTTCACACTACTCTTTGCTCGAGTTTATGTCTTTTGGAGGGGCTCAGCCTTTCATTTCTTCTTAGGAAGTTAACGATAAACGCATCATAACACGTCACCAGTAACAGTACTGCATACGAATGCTCATTGAGCGACCTGATGACGTTCAATAATAGTCACTCCGTTGATTTTTGTTGTTTCGAATTAGAGCATGCAGTACTCCTACACCAGACTTCTGAACTTTGCCTGTTGAATGCAAATGTCACATGATGGTATAATGGTAATCTATCACATATATCAGTAGTCGAGACTTCCTTAATGTGGAAAATCATTCATGCCAGAACGATCTTTGTTGAAACAAGACTATGTTTTTTCTGGCGTATTTTTCCCAAAAGCACTCGCTCCACACACAATTCAAATCTTTCTAGTTGCCTCCTCTGCATTCACCCCTCTGTTATACCAAAAGTAAACGTTGTGTTGCAGATGTTACACCTATTTCCAATTGCGCCTCAATTTTACAATCCTTAACTGTAGTTCATGATTTTCAAGTTTGCAAAATCCATTGCTTAACTGCCAGATAATAACTAGAACTTCAAATTCGAAAATGACAGTTGAGACACACACTGACAGCGTCGCGACGCGTTCACCTGGGCGGCGCCGGATTTCAGGCGGCGGGTGGCGTCTGGCTGGTGGCCGGTAGCCGCTGTAGCGCGAGGAAACGCTCGAGCGTAAGCTGTTATGATTGGCGCAGCCACGAGCTATCTTACGGAATTGTTTCTGGAATACTTGTTATTACTGGTGGGTAGAATGTTGAGCGAATTATCTTAGATGTTCAGTCAGACTCATAACTTTGGACGGATTGTGGCAAAAAAAAAAAAAAAAAATAATACAGTTGGACGCGAACAGGCGACTATAACTTTAGGACGCACGACGCTTGCCACTAGACCACGGGCTCACGTAGTCCAACAACATCTCGGAAGTAGATAACACTTCCTCCTGACACTTCCGCATCTTACAGTGTTGCCAGATTGTGCAGATTGCCGGACTTAGAGTTGTCAGGGGCGGTCAGTTTTATTGGCCACCTTAAGTGAACGACTCGGACTTAGTCTCTGTGGCGGCCGGCCGGCGGCCACTTTTACTGTCTAAGACTGTACATAAGCACCCTGTCTGATCACCTGCGTCCGTTCATGTCCACTTTGCATTCCGACGGACTTGCGCAATTCCAGCAGGGCAATACGACAGCCTACACGTCGAGAATGGCTGCAGAGTGGCTCCAGGAACACTCTTCTGAGTTTAAACACTTTCACTGGCCACCAAACTCCCCAGACATGAACGTTATTGAGCATATTTGGGATGCCTAGCATCGTGCTAGATCTCTCTTACTCTTACGGATTTATAGACAGGCCTTCAGGATTGATGGTATCAATTCCCTACAGCACTACTTCAGACATTAGTCGTGTCCATGCCGCGTCGTGATGCGGCACTTCTGCGTGCTCGTGGGGGTCCTACACAACAGTAAGTAAGTGTACCCGTTTCTTTGACTCTTCAGTGTGTATATGAGGTATCAGACGACTTGACGCTCAGGCATGGGTAGAGAATTTTAAGCGCTTTTTTGTTCAGTGAAGGCTGTTGCCCTGTTATAGGGCAAATTATTGTCCCACCAAAGAATCTAATACCAATATTTAGAAGCTCTGGATGTCAAGAAATAGTTTGAGTCTTCTAGAGTGTCAAAGAAGGTTAACATTTTAATAGCCCTGAGTGGGATATCTGATCACAATATTGTGTATTGTTCAAGTCTCAGTGATGAAGAAAGAGTTAGAAAACTACTGTACCGTAAACTATGAAAGCAGAGTGTAAGTCTTCAAAGTGGTCAAAACGTTATGAAGTTACTTTAATTTGCCTAACGTTGTCTTCCATTTGTGGCTTGATCACATAATAGTGTTGCAGATGCAGTCTGCAGCGGCTGCAGAATCAGTCATTGGCGATACCATTGACCCTCACCAATGACAAAGAGCAAATCACACTGAATTTCCTTTAAGTCCATGCATCAGCTCTGACAGGAGCAGGCCTTCAGCATCTCACAGCCATTGCTGGAGATGACCCCGATGAAGTTGAGGATTAAGTCTCCAAAGAAATTAAATATGAAGTGACTTGTGATCGAATGTTTTCTGCAAGGAAACCTTGCACTGCCACATTCTGTACCTCTTACTGTATTGAGATTGGCTGGGCTTTGGATTCCCTGTGTGCCAACCAATTAAATTGCTTCTTAGAACATGCTAGTCCCCCCTCTAGGCTATCCTTCTTCATTTGACCAATAAAGTGTGTACTAATATTTTACACAGAAAAAAGTCGTCTCTCTCTCTATCTATCCATCTTTGACCAATAGGGCAGCCCTTACCGGCGCAGATGAACTGTCTAATCTCTTGTTTATTTATGTGAGCCAATCCCTGAGATTCTTATATCAAGTAAACATTTAGTTTTCCTGTAGACCGTATCGATATTTCCCATAGTGAAACATTTTCCTAATCCCTTACATTTGTCCTCTAGCCATTCCTGCTTCGACAGAATGGGTAAAAAGAAACAACAGTATGAATATCAAGAGCTTAGATGGTAAACCAGTCCTAAGCAAAGAAGGGAAAGCTGAAAGATGGAATCAGTGTGTAGAGGGTCAATACAAGGAAGATGCGCTTGAAAGCAATATTATAGAAAGGGAAAGTGACGTAGATGAAGATGAGATGGGAGATACGATAAGCGAGAAGAATTTGACAAAGCTCTGAAAGATCTAAGTCGAAACAAGATCCCGGAATTAGACGATATTCCGTCAGAACTACTGATAGCTAGGGAGAGACAGCCGTGACAAAACTCTATATGAGATACGTGAAATACCCTCAGACTTCAAGAACAATGTAGTAATTCCAATTCCAAAGAAAGAAATTCCCAACAGGTGTACAAATTGCCGAACTGTGAGTTTAATAACTCACGGCTGCAAAATACTAACACGAATTCTTTACAGAAGAATGGAAAAACTGATAAAAGCAGACCTCAGGGAAGATCATTTTGGTTTCCGGAGAAATGCAGGAACACGCGAGGCAGTATTGATCCTACCACTCCTCACAGAAGATTGGTTAAAGAAAGGCACACCCACTTTATGGAATTTGTGGACTTAGAGAAAGCTTTTGACAATGTTGACTGGGATAGATTCTTTGAAATTCTGAGGGTAGGAAGGGTAAAAGTCCGGGAGCGAAACGCTATATGCAACTTGTACAGAAAATAGATGGCAGTTATAAGAGTCTAGGGGCAAGAAAGGGAAGCAGTGGTTTAGAAGGGAGTGCGACAGGGTTGTAGCCTATCGTGGATGTTACCCAGTATGTACACTGAAAAAGCAGTAACGGAAACCAAAGAAAATTTTGAAGTAGGAATTTAAGTTCAGGGAGAAGAAATAAAAACTTTGAGGTTTGCCGATGGTAATCTAATTCTGTCAGAGACGGTAAAGGACTTGGAAGAGAATTTGAAAGGAATGGACACTGTCTTGAAAGGAGGATATAAGATGAACATTAACAAAATCAAAACAAGAATAATAGAATGTAGTCTAATTAAGTCAGGTGATGCTTCTAGGAATTAGATTAGGAAAAGAGACACTTAAAGTAGTAGGTGAGTTTTGCTATTTGGACAGCAAAATAACTGCTTATGGTCGAAGTACAGAGGATATGAAATGTAGAGTGGCAATGACAAGGAAAGCGTTTTTCAAGAAGAGAAATTTGTTAACATCGATTATAGATTTAAGTGTTAGTCTTTTCTGAAGGTATTTGTCTGGAGTGTAGCAGTGTATGGAAGTGAAACACGGACGATAAACTGTTTCGATGAAAAGACAAACATCATTTCGAAATATAATGATACAGAAGAATGGTGAAGATCAGATGGGCCGATCACGTAACTAATGACAAGGTACTAGACAGAACTGGCCGCGCGCTGGTTAACATTTCTTTCTAAGTCGCCTTGCCACTGTTCGCGCTTCTACCCCCGTCGGAGGTTCGAGTGCTCTCTCGGGCATTGGTGTGTGTGTATTGTCCTTAGCGTAAGTTAGTTTAAGTTAGATTAAGTAGTGTGAAAGCCCAGGGATCGATGACCTTAGTAGTTTGGTCCTATAGGAACTTACCACAAATTTCCAAATTTTACTAAATAGAACTGGGGAGGCAAGGAATTTGTGACAAGACCTGATCAAAAGAAGTTATCGATTGATAAGACACATACTGAGACATCAAGGGATCACCAGTTTGGTATTGGAGGGAAGTGTGGACGGTAAAAGTCGTAGACAGAGACCAAGAGACGAAAACCGTAAGAAAATCCTCAAAGATGTTGCTTGCAGTAGTTATTCGGAGACAAAGAGGCTCGCGCGTGATAGACTAACATGGAGAGTTGCATGAACCAAGAGAGCTAAAGTTTATCTACAACTTGTATAAGAAAAATACTGCAGTTATAATAGTTGAAGGGCATGAAAAGGAAGCAGTAGTTGCGAAGAGATTGAGACAGGATTGTAGGCTATCCATCATGGTATTCTGTCTGACCTTTGAACAAACAGTTAAGGAAACCAAATCTAAATTTAGAAAGGGAATTAATGCACAGGGAGAAGAATTAATGGCGATGACATTGCAGCTCTGTCAGAGACCGCAAAGAAAGTGAGAGACAATTTAATGGAATGGACATCATATTTTCAACAGGTTATAAGATGGGTGTCGACAAAAGTAAAACTAGGATAATGGATGGGTTTTGCTAGTGAGTAACAACTGAGGATAGTCGAAGTCGAGGTGATATAAAATTCATACTGGTAACAGCAAGGAAATCGTTTTTGAAAAAGACAAATTACTTAACAACGAATATAAGTTTATGTGTTAGGAAATATTTTTTTAAAGATATTTGTCTGGAGTGCAGCTCTTTATGGAAGTGAAACTTGGATGATACACAGCTGAGACAAGAACAAAAGCTTTTGAAATGTGACGCTAGAGGAGAACGCTGAAGAGCAGATGAGTAGATCGGATAACTAACGAACAGGTTCAAAATCGAGTAAAGAAATTTATGGCACAACGTGACTGAAAGAATGAATCGTTTGATATGACACATCCTGAGGCCTCATGGAATGGTAACTCTGGTAACGAAGCGAAGTTTGGGGGTACAAATTATAGCAGTAATCGAAGACTTGAATGCAATACATAGTTCAGACTGATGTAGGTTGCAGTAGTTAAGCTGAGATGAGACTGGGTAGGACAGATTACCGTGCAGAGCTGCACTTACCAGTTTTAGGGCCAAAAATATAACAACAAACAAACAAATCCCCTAAAAGAGCTCCATTTACTAGCTAATTGGGCTGTTCTCCAAAGGAAACTCAAAGCTGAAGGGACAAGATGCCCTCTGTTACTCTTGTGGTGAACGGTTGTTACATTCTGCCACCATTCACCACTTCTGACAGCAACCGTAAGTATCTCGTCTGACTAAGCGAACACCGTTTGAGGTTTCTGTACGGTAATTACTGTCAATCATGTAATAAATTCTGATAGGGTCAATTTCATTATCATCTACTTCACTAATTATTGAAAATTATTTGCTTGCATTTTAGTAACAACACCAGCTCTGACAACAGATGAGGCCTTTGTTATCAGAAAGTAAGATCAGGATTTCAGCTTCTGAACACTATCAATCATTCTCAGGGAGCCACTTCAGTTGTTCACTTAAAATTATGCACCAAATCTCTCCATTCAGAAAATTGTTGAAATTGTACGAAAAAGGCGATATTCTAGGACCTGGTCATTTCAAATGCCAAAATATTTAATGTCTTTTCACCGACTAGTTTTAAATCAAAGTAAAACTGGAAATGATATTTGTGTCATTTCTGGGTTTTTTTCGTGAATAATAACTGTATAGACAAGCTTACAAAGAATGTTATTTGATCCTGGTCCATACTACGCAGTTATTTCCCAGAAAACTCGGTCGTTCGAAAACATCAATTTATTCATAAATGAAAATCCCAAAAAGTTGTTCTACAATATTAATTCTTTTAGCTACAGTTAGTGCACTCTACTTAAGCCCTGCATTTATTCAGTGCTTCCCACATTGTCTGTTCCATTCTGTTAATCTATATTGTAGTTATTTATATATTTCATTGTCTCTCTTAATGAATTCCAAATTGTTCTTTATTTTGTTGTTTCTTAGACTGCTGCCTCGCGGTATTAGCCGAGCAGTCTAGGGTGCTGCAGTCATGGACTGCGCGGCTGGTCCCGGCGGAGGTTCGAGTCCTCCCTCGGGCATGGGTGTGTGTGTTTGTCCTTAGGATAATTTAGGTTAAATAGTGTGTAAGCTTAGGGACTGTTGACCTTAGCAGTTGACTCCCATAAGATTTCACACACATTTTTTTCTTAGACGGCTCTGCCCTGCAGTAAGGTGCAATTCTTTACAATTACTAATTTATAGTTGAAATTATTTATTTCCAAGTATGACACAGTTTTAAATATTCTCTGCTATGTTCCTGCATCACTTTACATATACAGGGTGAATTTTTCCACCGTGTACAAACTCTAGTGGTTTATCAATGAGAAGATACGTAACAAAAAAGGTCTAATGCCCGGAAATGCATGGTTTCCACACTAGAGACCATTTTTCAATATTACTTCGTTACAGAGACTAGATTTCATAAGCACTGTATCATGCAGTTACAGTTACAGTATGCATTGTTTCCTCCTCATATGTCATGCCCTAGAGCCCCCTCCTACCATAGTAACGGGTAATGTTGTGTCCAATTCTGGAGATACTGGGGCAGCGTGTTCATGCTGCCTTTGGCACTGTTTGGAAGCAGCCGGTCCGATGTGAATTCGTGAGGCAGAACATCCTCCGGCGTGTAGGCGCATGCTTTGAGGCACATGGAAACCATTTTCAACAGTGTGGCTGCATGGAACAGCACATGTGAGACTACAGTCTCCGTAACAACGTATGCTAGGGACGTCTAGTATGGAAATCATACAGTTCCGGACGTACGTTCATTAGACCTTTTTTGTGTCGTATGCTGCCATTGACCAATCCCTAGAGTTCGTACACGATGGAATAAATCACCCTGTATAATACTTTTTCAAGCTGTTCTACGGTAAGCTTGCCTTGTATTAATTTTATTTTATTGTGATTGTAATTTTAATTTATATTGTCATACAGCCTATTCTGTTGTTTTACTATTTATCATCTTCTGTGTAAACTACGTAAATGGCAGGTTTGTGTGCGTAAGTGTAAAAAATTACAGTCTTCTCTTAGATTGTAATTCTTTACACTTACACACATAAAACTGCCATTTACATAGTACTTACGACAGTTACAAACTCATAATTTTGGGTCACATATCTTTTACTTTTATTGTCTTCCTCCTCTTGCGCCTCGTATTCGAAATGATTATTCACGATCGTTACTATACGCCTCAGTTAATAAGAATTTTTCTAAGTAAAACATATGTCACTGTGGAAATATTTGAGTTTACTATCTACAGCATTATTTTAGTGAAATTTAAATATGATACTATGGATGTAGGAGGCAGTTATTTTTTCCGTTTTACTTAATTAACACTATGCAAAGCGTGATGCTAAAGAATTTCATGGTGGGAACAAATCACTGATGCTGTACCACAAGGAACAATATTGTTCCACTATTCATTCTTGGTATCTTTCTTACAGTATCTATAAGGAGCAGAAAATGGTCTTTCCATTGACGACACAGCTATTGCAGCCAACACTAACGAAGCTATTTCAACGCCGTGCAGGCTAAATGAAACGTCCTCTCACTATATTAACTGGGACAGCACCAGTCGAGTGTCACTAAAGTTTGATAAAACAGAGTACCCTCATGCTGCACAAAATCTGAAATGTTGGTTAGCAGTAGGAGGTAAGTGAAATTCAGTATATGAAATTAGGTTCACAAAAAGTTTAAATATACCCATACATATAAACCTGAACTGGAAAATATGATTATAAACGTGTCAACAGGTGAACTGCATTCTGAATTATAATAGGAAACTTCTGAGAGGGATGTATCTAAAATATTATTTGAGTACGTTCATTCATTAATCGATAACACACCAGAGTGATTATTCTTTGAGGAAAAATGTTTCACTATTCATAATCTATAACTCTTTAAATAGCTAAAGATACAGATGTCCCCACTGTACTAATACTCTACTAGGAAGATTATCGTCAGTAACCAGTCACTCTTCAAAATCAAAACTAATTTTCCAAACTGACATACCAGACGGAAAACATGCATTGGCCAGCTATCTACGAGCTATTACTTTAGCATCAAGCAACGATGAATGCGGCCAAGTAAAATGAACGGTCTAAAATAAAAAGTAAATTTCAAACTTAAAAAAGACATTTTCTTGAGAATTACCCGTACTCTGTACAGATTGATTATAGCTAAACTATCGCTACTTGAGCATGTGTAGACTGAAAACTATTTACCGTATGAATAGCCAGCTTTATAGGATTTGTGTCGTTAGTAGTGTTAGTGTCATGACATGACCATAGGCGACGGTGCTGTCACGGCGACGTAGGGCTGAAACGCAAGCACCAACAGTAACAGTGCTCCTGCTCTTGGCGAATATCGACGCGTTAAAGGAATAGCCAGAGATCGTCTTCCACATCAAAATTCAAGAACATGAGTCGGAAGTTGGAATTAATTGCGAGTTTGGGAGCTGCTCCTGGGAAAGGCCGACGACCAACTGCACCACAAACTGCTGAAGAAGTTATTGTTGACAGAGGCTGAGAACGTTGAACCCAGTGTATGACCTCCACACAGGGCACGGGCTGTGTTACGACAGCCGAACTTTCCATTTCACCTGCGATGTTTCAGGCAGAAGCAGAGTAGTGTCTAGTGCGCTTTTAGAAGTCATGGATGCAGATGGTCATCACACAGAGCAACGTTTGTAACCTTGAATGTAAACATGGTAGACAATTAACGAATATTACCCTCTCATACGATAGCTAAAATGTGTTTCTTTCGGTGGTTTATTCGTTATGTCTCTTCGGCATTTCCTTACAAATGTTTTCACAAAGTTTCATTGCCCTACGATCACTCGTTTCTCATGGGGGCCATCTCAAGTAGCAAAGCTTTAATTTTAATTACATGAATTGGGTAATAACATACGATATATAAGACTGTAATATTAAGTTCACAGTGAGTTCCATTTATATTATTCATGGGATAAAAGTACTTGTTTGTTTGGCACAATATAGCGGACGGGACTGCGTCAATCTTGTAACTGAGTTGATGTGCCCTACCATAATTTCATGCTTTTGGATTTAGACGAATCTCTATCTTCCCCTACAACTTTTCCTTCTATGTTACTTCTAACCCACTCTATGAGAAAGTGTTGCACAACGAAGGAGTTATGCAAATTGGTCACAAATTGGTATTCATATAGGTATCGTCCGGAAGTGCAAAACTGTAAACTTTGACGGCCGATGGATGAGTGTATGACGCTGCAGCGCAGCATGGCGGAACAACCAGGGCTTACATTTTAGCAAGATAATGCCCCTCTGACACGAAGAGAGTTTCTATTGCATGCCTTCGTGCTTGACAAACCCTACCGTTGGGCAGTAAGATCACCGGATCTTTCCCTAGTTGAGAACGCTTGAAGCATTATGAGCAGCGTCCATCAGCCTTCTCGGGATTCTGATGATCTAATGCCCCAACTGGACAGAATTTGGCACAGTATCCCGCAGGATGAAAGGATTACGTCCAACAACTCTATTAATCAGTGACAAGTCGAATTATTGCGTGCGTAAAGTCCAGCGGTGGGCCAACACTCTATTGGCGTGATCAACTTGTAAAGCTCTTAAATAAAGCAACCAGTCTTTCTGTAATTGTAATCATTTGTTTGTCCGTACGTCTACATCACGTACACCGGTTTCAATCCCATACGGATAATTGTTTCATGGTGATCTTGTCATTTTTCTTCTATTATGTTTCTTCTTTTCTTAGAGTATACTTCGGAAATTGCTCCCTGACGTTTTAACAAATGTCCTGTCATGCTGTCCCTTCTTGTCCATCTTTTCAACATGCTGTTTTTCCCTCAGATTCTGTAAAGACCCTCCTCATTTCTTACCTTATTCAATTAATTTTCAGCATCCTATTGTAACACCGCAACTCAAATGCTTGTGTTTCCTTTTTCCAGATTTTCCCACCCTCCATTATTTACCTCTACGCAGCGATGTGCTCTAGGCCTTCAGTCGCAGAAAATATCTTTTTGACAAGGAATGTTATCTTTGTGTGTGCGTATCTGCTTCTTATTTCGTTCTTGCTTTGTCCGTCACACATTGTCGTGTACCAAAGTAGCAGAATTCCTTCATTTCGCGAATTTTCCTAATTTTGGTGTTAAGTTTGTTGCTGATCTCATTTACGCTACTTCTCAACAGTATATCGCGTTCCTCAGGTTTACTACATTCCTCCACCCAAGAGGTCCTGTAACTCGTCCTCGCTTTCATGCTGAAGTGTTATCATGTAAGCGGTCATCAGCGAGCCATAGAAGCAGGTGGAAGGCGTATATGGCACATCTGAAAGGAAAAACGGAATGTGAAGGATAGTTATGCATATGATACATGGAGTAAGCGATGAATTGGAAGTGGGGATGGAGTAAATTAAATGAACATTCTATTTCAGCTACTTTATCCATGAAAGTTTGACTATAAGGTTTACATCAGTCAATGCCAACAAAATTTTTATTTATTGGATGTACCGGTTCCGACGTAATAGCCCATAATGTGCTTTGACCGATGGCTGCGTTAGAGCATGGTAGGGGTGAATAAATTCTCAAGACTCCTGCTAGTAGAATTATGGTGGTAGTGAATAAATCCTAAAGACTTCGGCTAGCAAAACTAAAGTAGTAGTTAACAAATCCACAACGATCCCACTAGTAGGAATATGGTTAATGGCTCTGAGCACTATGGGACTTAACATCTGTGGTCATCAGTCCCCTAGAACTCAGAACTACTTAAACCTAACTAACCTAGGTCATCACACACGTCCATGCCCGATGCAGGATTCGAACCAGCGACCATAGCGGTCGCGCGGTTCCAGACTGAAGCGCCTAGAACCGCACGGCCACACCGGCCGGCAGGAATATGGTAACATTGATTAAATACTCAAGGGCACTACTAGCATAAGTATGGCAGGAGAGAATAAATAAATACGCAAGGTTCCTAGTAGTAGGAATATGGTAGGTCTCAATAAACCCTCGAGGCTCCTGTTAGTAGAAGATAATAGTAGTGAATAACTCCTCAAGGCTCCGACTAGCAAAACTACTGTATTAGTTAACAGATTCTCAATGCTCCCACTAGTAGAAATATGGTAGTAGTGAGTAAATCCTCAAGGCTCCTTCTAGTACAAGTATGATAGCAATGAATAAGTACTCAATGCTCCTAGCAGTAGAGGTATGGTAGTAGTGAATAAATCCTCAAAGCTCCTGCTAGCAGAAATATGGTAGCAGTGATTAAATCCTGAAGGATACTATTAGTATAAGTATGGGATGATGATGAGGTCCCACACTCCGAGGAGCGTAGGGAAGATGCGGGAGACCCGCACCACTGACTAGGCAAGGTCCTAGCTGAGGTGGTTTGCCATTGCCTTCCTCCGACCGTAATGGGGATGTATGACGATGACGAAGACAACACAACAACACCCCGTCATCTCGATGCAGGGAAAATCCCTGACCCCGTCGGGAATCGAACCTGGGACCACCCCATTCGCGGGAAGCGAGAACGCTACCCCAAGACCACGAGCTGCGGTATGGGGGGAATAAATCCTCAAGGCTCTTACTAGTAGAAATACGGTCGGAGTAAATAAATCCTCAAGGCTAACGCTAGTAAAAATATGATGGTAGTGAGTAAACTCTCAAGGGTCCTACTAGTAGGAACCTAGGTTTTATTCACTCCTACCTTACTCAAACGCACGCTACAGGCTACTGATAATGACTGAAAAGTCAATACCGGTATAGCCGGAAAATTAAAAATTTGCATACATATCTACACTCCGCAAACTACCTTATGGTGTATAGCACTGTGACTTCCCTCTTTTCCCATTCCATTAACTTGTGGTTCTGGCAAGAACATTCCTGGTAGGCCTTGTGTGGGCTCGAATCTCTCTTATTTAATGTTTGTAGTTTGTACGCGAGATACACGTAAGAGGAAGCGACGTTGACTCCCTTAGAAATGTTCGCTGGCAGAACTTTAACGGTAAATCACACCTTGATCCAGGGCGCCTCTGTTGCAACTTCTGGCAGTGGGGCTGGATGAGCGTCTTCACGACGCTTTCGAGCTTACCTGCCTCAGTCTGAAGCGAAACACGTCGTTCTTCTTTGCATCTCCTGCATTCCCTCTCTCAATCCCGCTTGTTACGAATCCCAGACTGACGAGCAATATTCAAGTATCATTTGAACGGATGTTAGGTAAGCTGTCACTTAAGTGGAGTAAGTTTTCTGAGTATTCTTCCAATAAGACACTATCTGGCATCTGCCTTCCCTCCGATTAGTTTTATGTGGTGGCTCCACTTTAAATCGCTTCGTACGCATACTCCTAGATACTTTATAGAAGTATCTACTTCCAGTATTCGTTCTGCAATCGTGTAATCATACAGTACCGGGCCTCTTTGCCTGTTTTAGCGCAATTTTTTGCATGTTTTTCTATGTTGAGGGTCAATTACCACTCTCTCAACCAAGCGTCGATCCTCTCCGGTCTTTTTGCATTTCACACCAGTTTTTAACGTTATAGGTTCTCTGTATACAACAGCATAATTCGCAAAAGGCCTCATGGAAATTCATATGTTATCCACTAGGTCATATATATATATATATGAAAGTAATTGTCCTATAACACTCCCTTGGGGTACGCCCGAAGTTACTTTTGCGTTTGAATATTTCTCTCCGTTGAGTTCCGTTTTGCTACAGAATCTTCATTCAAATAACACAGGTGACCTGATATTCCGTACAGTATGTCTAACGTCTTTCGGACGCCAAGGACCAAGGTATGAACCTAGACGCCAGTATTAAATGGTTTATGGGTTTCTTGGACGAACAGAGAGAGCCGGGTTTCGTATGATCGAAGTTTTCAGAACTCATGTCGATTCCTTCTGAGGTGGTTTTCGGTCTCTAGAGCATGGAACATGTCCCCAAATTCTGCAACAGAGATTTAAGTCTATAGTTCTGTGTGTCTGTTCGTCGACCCTTCTCGAAAACGAGAATAACCTGGTTTTTTTCCCAAGCTTCAAGAACACTTCACTCCTCCAGCGACTTACGGTACACTACTACTACAAAGAGAGAACGTTCTTTTTCATAGCTGTGTACAATCACACTGGTATCCCGTTACTCTGTTGAGGGATTTCAACTGCATTTCTGTCCCATGGTCACTAACTTCGATGCCTGTCGTTTTGACGTTTATGTGGCGACTTGAAAGAGGAACTAAAGTGCGATCTTCATTAGTGAAACAGTTTTCGGAAAATACGTTCAGTGTTTCGACCTTCAGTGTATCATACTCCGTTTCGATGCTATTGTGATAAGACAGTTGCCGGAGAGATGGCGTCGATTCGTTTACTGGTATAACGTAAAACTAGAATGTCTTAGCATTTACTGTCAAGTCGGTAGATAGAATTTTACTGCCAAATTCAATGAAGGCCTCGTACATGGCTCTCCTTGTGTTAATTTTGGCTTCTTCCAGTTGTTGTTTGTCCGTCAGGCTTTAGCAACTTTTAAATGTACAGCTCCCTATGTCTTTGTAGCTTTCTAACACTGCTGTCGAATCATGGTGAGTCTCTTCCACCTCTCAAACTTTTGCTCGGCACACACCTGTCTAAAGCGTAGTGTTGTACAATAATTGGGAACTTTGTCCATTGATAATCAACACTGTTAATACTGGAGGTGAAATTTTCACGTCGGCCGCTCAGGTAATCCGTAATCTGTTTGTTGTTGCTCTTGCGAGCCAGAAAGATCTTCCTATCTTTCTTTGGTATTCCTATTTACTGCTGTAATCAGAGATACTGTAACGGGCTTATGAGCATAGGTGTCCTGATCTGGGCTATCTGACTCGAAAATTTCGGATTTGTTTGTCTTCAGCAGATCTAAGATGTTACTTTGACGAGATGGTTCTCTAGCTGCTCAATCTATTTTTCGGATAGGGCACTTGTAGGGAAGCAGCATAATCACGCCTTATAAAATTCACATCAGTCTTTCCATTGTGTGCCAGCCTAGTCCCCTGTAACTAGCTCTGACGTCATAAATATTGCGCAATACTTTAAAATGAAGTAAATAACCTGAAACGGTTCTAGCATGTCAGGAGTAATACAAAATCCATATGTGTTGGATATCAGTTCAATAACTTTATCCATTTTCGAAATTTGGATGTTTTTCTGTAAAAATCATTGGCGCAACAGAAAAGAGCTAGAAACTTAAAAATTTATATTTAGATTCCTTTTACATAATAATTCAGTAGAAACAGTATTCTGGGTCTCACAAATTAGAATTTTAGTTAAAATTCATGATTTTCTGGTTTTTGTCTTAGAAATTAAGGAAGCAAGATAGATTAAGTAGTCGAATAAATAAAGCTAGGATGTTTAAATTTAAGTAGAAGGGAGATCCGTTATAATCATAAAAATGTGAGAAGATTCAACGGAATAACTGTAAAACTATAGCTATAGCGTATATCCAGTGAGCAAATTCAGAGCTCGTCTACTGCGTGTAGTGTACTTAAATTAATTCTCTCGCCCAAAATATTTGACTTAGCCACGTCAGACTTTTATTGTGATTACTTACTTGTGTGCTGATTGTACAATTAAATTGAAAGCTTCATCGGCCATCACCAAAGGAAGCAATGATTTATTCGATAACTTAAAGTGGTGCTTTACTAGTCCAGCGGCTAGTCGGGAGAGCGGATTTGATCAGGCGTTCCCTTAGCCTTATATGTAAGAACGCTGCGCAAGAAAAAAGAGGAAGGCCCCAGTTCTCTCCAGACACTGATTAGTGCACCACCTGTGCCGGGAGTCGCGTCGGGTCGGTATCGTTGATATAAACAGCCTCGGATGCAGTAATAAGTTACTCGGGATACACGTAACCGTGAAATCGTTTTCGAGTGAAGTGTTAATTTTGGGGTGACGTTAATGATCTGTCTTTAGTTTGCGTATGTCGTATTTTCACGTGCCGCCGCAGGACAGACATTCTACCATTATTAGCGTCGCGTTTGATGAACATTATCATCAAATTATGGCGAGCATTCACTTAAACATTTAGTTTGAACAGTTATAGTTGCATCAGCGCATTAGACTCTGAACTGCTCTGGTAGTTGGATTGTGTGGATATTTGTTGGTCTGTGACTTTCAGAATATAATGAAAATTTTAGAGAGAATGGTTTTTGATTATGAATCCCAGGCAATCTCCTAATTCCTCAGAGCTATAAGCTGTAGCTATAAATGTATTTCTCAGATGAAGTGGGCACTAGGAATTCTAATTACAGGCTTCACGTTTTTCTAATCACTTTCTGGTTGCCAATATTGTAGTTAGAGAGCCAGTGTTGAGAACGGCAAACAGCATAAATACAAAACATATATTCTATTATTCCACCCGCCGCCCCACACGCTTACAACAATTTCACATGATTCCCCGTACCCATTACCCGCCATAATCACTTGTGTTCCCCAGTCTACAGCTGATAAATTTAAATCTCCACCTAATCCTATAACGTCACCAGTAAATTTTCTCGAAATATTCTCCAATTTTACACTCAAATGTTCCAGCGCAACACTATAAGCACCCACCTTTAACACTCGTCTCCACCAAAATTATTTCGCATTTGAAATCTGTACTAGTCTCACTGATAGTATCGTAGTTTTTACTCCATGCCTCCGCCACTGGTGCTCAACCTATCTTCGCGACTGGATTCCCGTCTGAATTTAGATTCTCATTGCTATTAACGTATGGCTTCAGCCATCCTTCGGTCCCTAGTACTATGAGGGCACTGTTACGCTTATAAGCGAGACTGGTTTTTGGGAGCTTTCCAAAGACGCTCCTACACTCATTTAGCACTGTACAACGAAAAACCAGTTCAAATTTGCAAATTTTACTTTTTTTTAATTCACTCGATGACTAGTTTCGGGCCGATTTACCAAGCTACTCATCGAGGGAATAAAGAAAAGTAAAATTTGCAACTCTGGGCTGGTTTTTCGTTGTACTGACTAACAGAAGTTGCTGGCTCACAGCTACTCCAGCATGGTGGAAGTTCGTAACTTTGCTACTATGTTAACTTTGTCTTTCTCCGGTCTTCCACGACTCACGGCCACACTAAAGCTTCCATATGTCATTAACCATGCGTGAAGAACTTATAATCGCTCATTCATTATGTGTGTTCCCGTAAAGCAGAGACATTTTACTTGAAAGTCGGTTTCCCGGTGTAGGCGGACTCATACGATATTGCAGTGCCTGTGTTATTCGAATTACGATACAATGTTCCTTCGAACATGCGTGCATGTCCGAAGGATCATTGCATCGTAGTTTAGATTAATACAGGCACTGCAATAGCGTATTCATCGTCTTGTCTCACAGTGGGATAAATTTATCAACATTCATCGTCGCTAATTTTGAAATAATAAACACAGTGTATTTACTTTTTTCATTTGTTTCGCCTACATTTGATTACCCGTTCAAGTAAAATTTTAATGAGTTTCCAGACGCTTTCCACCAACAACATGGAAAAAATGAACATCAGAGCTTGGTACAGCATTTTCACGGAGTAACCTAAATAGCTTTTGCATGCATCCTTTCGACAGGGGTGATGCAGCGTACGATCAGTTGCTTGGTAGCAAATGAGTCGTTAGCTAATCCCTTTCGTCTAATTGTCTATCTGCAACCAAAAATCAAATAACAAAACAAACGCCGGAGGAGCAGGGCATCTAAGGAGTCAACAACAGAGGATGCTGCCGTAATGACAGATTAACCGCGCTATTACGAAGGGTTGCCGCCTGCCGCTCGGCCCCCGCCACAGCTGGCCGGAGGCAGAATCGCCGCCGCATCACTCATATCGGCGGCGCTAATCCCCGCTCCAGCGGCGACATTCCGACATGTTTACACAAGCCAGACAGCCCGTCCGCCGGGCACAAAGTCGCCGCATACATTTGGCCGGCCTGCCACTAATCCGACGCCATTGTCCGCGTCAGACCTGCTCTTCATTTGCATTCCGCACCCTCCCCTCTCCCCTCCCGCCTCCCACACTGTTCTCGATAGAACACTTCCTTCTCTGTCGCGCACACAACGCGACACAGCGTTTGCTACCTCCTCTTTTGTCCACACATGGCTCCGTCTTCCCGTGCATATGGATGACATGCGCTCAGACAATGCCACTGTAACCGAGGCGGGTCGCATTCCCCCCCCCCCTCCCCCACCACCCCCTGCCACCGTATCTGCCCCGGTGCACTGCGTGAGCGGCTGTCGCTTTTCCGGCGCCGTGAAAAGGGTTGGGTAAAATAATGGAGCGTGTCATCTGTACGGACGTGGCGCGCGCAGACCGCAGCGGCCAGCCTGCCCTGCCGTGTACCGATCCAATTTTGCATACGTGTAAGTGTGTGTGTGTGTGTGTGTGTGTGTGTGTGTGTGTGTGTGTGTGCGTGTTTGACTGTGTGTGTGTGAGGCGCAAGCGACTGTCACGCAGGTCCCGTGCTACAAACTCACGGACACGTGCACACATATGGGTACACATACGGGACGCGGAGGGATCATTGGACGCAGTCCGGCTTGCGGTCACCCCGCGCTCCATCTGCCGCGAGCACGCAATGCGTCGCGTCCAGTTTTTTATAACGCGCTCACGGAATGGCGACACGACGTCGATACTGCAGTGACCCGCACTTCTTTTCCAAACACTGTCCGCTGTCCAAACCTCCTGTCCAAGTCTGTACAGGGAGCGTACCGTAAGGATCGCATAGCCACTATGAGAGCAGCTGCTGTTGTGATCTTCTATCCGAAGACTGGTCTGACGCAGCGGCTGACTCCGAGTTGATTTCGAAGAGGACGTCTTGATTCCAATAAGCTGCCATCTTATCTTTCCATGGCCTACGTTTTGATTCCCATAAGCTATCAACAGTGCCATAGCAGTACCCATTTTATCACAAACAATTTTATATTATGGGCATAATAAATAAACAACAATTTTACCAGCTGTTAGCGGAAACCTTCCTAACGTCAGTGCCCACTTTACATAGACTTACGACTGTCTAAATGCAGCAGGTATGGTTAAAAGTCTTCGGCTTTTTTCCATTCTCATAATGTAAGTACAGTACAAGCAATTCTACAATTGTCTAACACATCTAAAGAATTTATGTAGGTAAGAGAAAATTGTAACAGATGTTTTTTGAAGATATTCATACCGGGTAACGGCTGAATTAGACAACCTTTCCATTTTTTATTTTTTTATTTTTATTTTTTTTTATTTTTATTTATTTATCTATTTATTTTGCTTCCCATTTTAACGCAAATATCAGTTTGAGCAACCTTTAATGTCTCTAACAGATTAACAGATGGAATAACAGATGGAATATTTTGGGATGAGGAGAGTAAAAATTGAGCGTTCAGCGTAGAGTGGGATGCATCACAGCAGTTAGTAGTCCGTTTAGAACTGCTACTAAAGTCGGTCACATACTGGATGGAAAGTCGCTACCTGCAAGAATATATGTATGAAGAAAATAATCAAAAACAGCTACTAGATGGTCATTGCTAAGTTTGCGGGACGTCAGATCTTAGACGAAGCAGTCTTCAGTTTCATCAGGGAGCAGGAGAAGCAGCCCAGACAAAGTTTACAGTAGTCTTCCGATTTGACATTCCTTTGATAATCCCAATTTTGTTGTTAGTTAATCTAAGCACCCTACCCAAATTGCCGTGGCTGATTGAGACCTTACGACATGAATGTAACCAAAAGTTTAATTACAGCATCCATTTCATTTAACATATAGATAAAATAGTTTATTCATCCCAAAAACAAATACCTCTCCAAATTAATATACATTTATAAATTCTCCAAAATAGAAAATCATTACTCACGAAGTACCATGTCCAGAATTTCTTAAAAACAATGTACAACTGCAATTCACAGATACTGGCCAATATCTTCAACAATGCATATCTTACCGAAACTCAGAAAAACTCCCACAATGTCTCAATAATTCTAAGACAATTACCCCAAATGTAATTACAATAGAATTCAAATATAATTTTTAAAACAAGAAGCGTAAACTGCAAGACAAACACTGCAGAAACATTGGATAAAACCTGTTCAATCGTGTTAATAAAAGATAGAAAATCATTCAGCAGAATTATAACAAGTTTACAAAAAACGAAAGACTGGCTGAAAGTAATTTTTGTTGAAGGCGCAGCAACCATTACGCCATACATTCCACATATGCAGAACATCTCTTAGTAAACAGTGGGGCTATTGACGTCCACTTTCATTAGAACATAGACCATCTTCATAATATACCTTTGAACATAATGCAGTCCATTCTCTGAAACATGCATATTTAAGATGTAGGTTAACAGTGGATCTTCCACGAGCATAAACTAACAGTAGCGCTTACTGCGGCTCGTCGATAAAGGTGACAGCTCTAATTTCTTATGGCGAGGAGCAATAGTTCTAATAAATCATAATAATGTTCTGCGAGACGTGCAATACTTCTAATGTCGCCTCAAAAATGTCTATAGTGAAACATCAAGCGTGACATAAGCCTCATGTTTACTTATGCTTTACAGTAGCCGCTACAGTTCATGCAGCAGACCACAATTTTACTTGGTGCCCAAAATAGAAAACGAAAAATCCAGTAAAACTGAACAAGACAGGTACCGCGATATTCGTAACATTAACTCGGACGAACTACCGTAATCCTTGTGTATCTCAAAGCAAGCAGAAATAAATACTATTCAGCTTACAGTATATCGGCGGCATTAATCTCTAGACTAAGATGCACAAACAAGAGCGTACACAGTAAATATTCGGCGATACGTAACCATAAGATAACGTAAAACAGCCTCCAAAACCTGGCCATCATCTTATCATCACCCAATTCAAAAAAGAGCCGCCAAACATCACATGAGAGCGACCCCAGCGCTGCTCTGCTTGTTGAATGTTGCTGTTACTACCTTGTGAACATGCGTGAACAGGCAGACACAACCGTACGCCGTAATACGAGGGTTGTCCAGAAAGTAAGTTCCGATCGGTCGCGAAATGGACACCACTGGGAAAATCCGGTAAAGCTTTGCGCAGATGTGTTGGGCAGTGTCTCTAGTATGGCCGTCGATCATGTCGCGTCGCTCTTTTCAGTCTTGAGTGAACAGTGAGCACGTAAAAATGCGTAAGGAATAGAGTCTCCCGCCAAGTATGAGGGCCTGGTTAGAGGTTTCGCCTGTGTCATGCAGCCCACATAAGACAACTGTCGAGCAGTTCCTTCTTCAAGCCAATTCTCGGCCGCACACTGCAGGGGCAATGAAGACGCTCCTACAGCGTTTCCAATGAGAAGTGTTTGATCACCCACAATACAGTCCGTAATTGGCTCCCCATGAGTCTCATCTCTGTTCACAAGAACCTCTGGCTATGAAGACAAAATTTTCCACAAACAACGAGCTGCAAACCAGTGCAGATAACTGGCCGAAAGTACAGGCGGCTGCTTTCTATGACGAGGATATTGGAAAGTTGATACAATACTACGACAAACCCGAAGTCGGAGCGGCGACTGTGTAAAGAAGTAGGTGAAAGGTGTACCTATATGTTGCAAATAAAACGTTTCTGATTTTCACTTTTCTATTTCGTGACCGATCGAAACTTACTTTCTGCACAACCCTCGTATATAGCTCGAAAGGCTTGCTTCCTCACAGAAAGTACCCGAATATCACTGCAACACCAGCAAATATTAACGAAGAGCTCGTTACGGTAGTGTAGCTAAACGCGGTACTGTTCGACGTTGCAGAAACCATGTACCAGTTCACCAACAGCTAACAGCCTGCCTCGGCACCGTTTCCGTCTAAGCCACTCGTAAATACATTACCGTCTCTCCAGCCCTAACGTCCATCTCCGTTGGCCACCTGTCCGTCATTTTCCACTGGTCAAATAACGTGTCAGAGAGATCACTCGACTTTGTGATATCTTTAGCACAGCCGCTGGCGATTGCAATAGAGTCAACCAGCAGCACACAATGACTGAACCTATATGTACGAAGTCTGCCTGAGATGAAATCTGTAACCATTTATATTCGTTTGGGGCCAAGCTAAGAAATTTCCTGGAGAGTTACCGTCTCAAAGTTAACGTATTTAATGACCGTAAGGGTACTATTTGCGATTAATGACAATTCTTCCTTATATATTTCAGTTTTCCTTCCTTTGGAACAAAAAAATGGGAAATACTTTTTTTTCATTTACGCCATGAATTACAAACATTTGGTGGCACAGCTTAGGGCAGCTCTCGAAGGCCCCATCTATAACTGGAGTTTTCTACTCCTTCAGAAAACTGAAACTTTTTGGCATGAGGAGCTCATAATATTCTTTTCAGAGTCGTTCACTAACAAAAAAATTTCTCACCTGTTTATGTGGAAAACATTTCTCCCCAGTGCTTCATGTAATTCTCGTAAGTTATTGGGCAACTTCGGAAATTCACGCAATGGAGTGGCATTAATATTTTCCCTCATTCACACCAAATCTTGTCAGTATTACCATTAGCTTACAATAGATGTACAAATTATGAGCGGTGGTCACATAAATTTTCTTCAGCCTTTCTCTTTACAGTATTACTGACTCTGTCAGTTTAACATACCAGCGTCATTCTTTTCGTGATTATGGACTAACTGCGGACCGACAATACAGTTTAAAGAGTTTAATTTCTAACGACGTCCTCGAGACACTTGTACAATTTTTTTTCTTTCTTTTTTGTTTTGTTTTTTTGAGTCATCAGTCTTCTGACTGATTTGATGCGGCCCGCCATGAGTTCTTGTCCTGTGCCAACCTCTTCATCTCAGTGTAACACTTGCAACTTGTGTCCTCAATTATTTACTGGATGTATTCCAGTTTCTGCCTTCCTCTACAATTTTTGCCCTCTACAGCTTTCTCTAGTACCATGGAAGTCATTCCCTGATGTCTTAAAAGATATCCGATCATCCCGTCCCTTCTCCTCGTCAGTGTTTTCCCATATTCCTTTCCGATTCTGCGCAGAACCTTCCTTAACTTTATCTACTTCTTGACCATTAGTCCAGATGTTAAGTTTCTCGCTGTTCTCATTTGTGCTACTTCTCATTAGTTTCGTTTTTCTTCAATTTATTCTCAGTCCCTTTCCTGTACTCATTGGATTGTTCGTTCCATTCAGCAGATCACATAATTCTTCTTCACTTTCACTCGAGATAGCAGTGCCATCAGCGAATCGTATCATTTATATCGTTTCATCTTGAATTTTAATTACGCTCCTGAACCTTTCTTTTATTTCCAGCATTGCTTCTTCGATGTACAGACTGTACAGTAGGGGCCAAAGATTACATCCGTGTCTTACATCCTTTTTAATCCAAGCGGTTCAGTCTTGGTCGTCCACTCATATTATTTCTTCTTAGTCTTACCCGTCTCTCCCTGTAGCTTATCCATATTTTTCTCGGAATTTCGAACATCTTTCATCATTTTACATCGCCGAACGCTTTTTCCCGTTCGACAAATCTTACGAACGGGTCTTGATTTTTTTGTTTTTTAGTCTTATTTCCATTATCAACCGCAACGCCAAAATTCCCTTTCCGGTGCCTTTACGTTTCCTAAAGCCAAACTGATCCTGCTCCAACGCATCCTCAATTTTCTTTTCCATTCTTCTGTATATAATTATTGTCAGTAACTGGGATGCATGAGCTGCTAAGGTGATTGTCCGGTAATTCTCGCACCTGTCAGATCTTGCAATCTTCAAAATTGTGTGGATGATATTTTTCCGAAAGTCAGATGGTATGTCATCAGACTCATACATTTTACATACCAAAGTAAATTATCATTTTGTTGCCATTCCCCCAATGTTTTAGAAATTCCGGTGGAATGTTATCTGTCCTTCCTGCCTTATTTGATCTCAAGTCCTCCAAAGCTCTCTTAAATTCTGATCCTAATACTCGATTCCCTATCTCTTCTAAATCGACGCCTGTTTCTTCTTCTATCACATTGTCTGACAAGCCTACCCCCACATAGAGGCCTACAATGTACTCTTTCCACCTATCTGCTCTCTCCTCTGCATTACTGTGGAATTCCCGTTGCACCTTAATGCTACTACCCTTTCTTTTAATTTCTCCGAAGGTTGTTCTGACTTTCCTATATGCAGAGTCAGTCCATCTCACAATCATTTCTTTTTCAATTTTTTTCATATTTTTCATGTAGCCATTTCGTCTTAGCTTCCCTGCACTTCCTATTTATTTCATTGCTCAGCGATTTGAATTTGTGTATTCCTGAATTTTCCTGCACATTTTTTACTTAATTTGGACAGAACTCAATTACTCTTTCTCCTCTCTCACTCCTTGTCCCAAGCCCGTATTCTCCTGTAACCTTTTCTTCTACTCCTTTCCCTACAATTGCAATCCAGTCCCTCATAACAGTTTTTGGTCTCCTTTTATGATCTCTATTACCCTTCCAATATCTTCATATACTTTCTCGACCTCTTCATCTTCAGCTTGCGACGTCAGCACGTATACCTGAATTATTGTTGTCGGTGTTGGTTTGCTGTCGATCCTGATAAAAACAACCCTATCACTGAATTGTTCACAGCAACACACCCTCTGCCCTACCTTACTATTCATAAAGAATCCTACTCTCGCTATACCATTTTCTGCAGCTGTTGATATTACCCTATACTCACCTGACCAGAAATCCTTGTCTTCTTTCCATTTCGCTTCACTGACCCCTACTATAGACTGAGCCTTTGTATTTCCCTTTGCGATTTTCTAGCTTCCCTACCACGTTAAAACTTCTGAAATTCCATGCCCCGACTCGTAGAACGTTATCCTTTCGTTGGTTATTCAATATTTTTCTCATGGTCACCTCCCCTTGCGCAGCCCCTCACGGAGATGTGACTGGGGCACTATTCCTGAATCTTTTGCCAGTGGAGAGATCATGACATTTTTTCACTTACAGACCACAAGTCCTGTGGATATACGTTATGTGTCTTTAATGCAGTGCTTTCCATTGCGCTCTGAATCTCTATACCGTTGATCATAGCTGGTTTTTCCGCCTTTAGGGACAGTTTCCCACACCAAGGACAAGACCGTGCCCTGAATCTCTGTCCGCTCCTCCGCCCTCTTTGACAAGGCCGTTGGCAGAATCAGGGTGACTTCTTATGGTGGAAGACCTCGGCTGCCAATGATGTTTATTAATCAAAATTTAAGCAGTTCCTGTTTTCTAACCCGGGATAGAAGACATTTTGATTACTAATCGAAGACGCTACTCCTAGACACCAATGGAAACAAAATTTGTAACTATCTATCATCAAGAGTTTCTTGCCCTTTTCAATTGTCATTATATCAGCCTCCATCGCTCACACACACTGCACTGACTGCTTACAATCCCGAGCGACTTGTCTGCACGGCGCTGGGATTAGGTAGAGGAGCGCGCGCCGCCAATCGAAAGGTAGCGCAATCTGCACGGATGTTGCAGTTCGGCGAACTTACCGAAAGTGGGAATCATGTCCTCCATCATTCGACCGGAGTGGGACGTAAAACGGCAGCAGCTGGTGTGGTTCCGTATGCTACTCTATCCCATGCAATGCTCTACATTTTCGAATAACTACCTACATCCGTTTTATAATGCTGTCTGCATGCCTTTGCGTTCCTCTACCATTTTTACCGTCCGCCCCCCTCCACCCTCCCGAAATCATACTTCGCTCTGTTACCAAACTGACGATTCCCTAATGCTTTAAAATGTGCCCTGTCAAAAGTCCCCTTCTTCCTCTCACATTATACAGTCAAGTTGTGCCATAAATTAATTTGTTCCCTAATTCGATTCAGTACTTCTTTATTGGTTACTCGATCTGTCCATCTAATGTTCATCATTCCTCTTTAGCATCGTCTCTCAAAACCTTTTATTCTTTTCTTGTACGAAATGAAATGATGGTATGGCTTCCTAGGCCGAGTGAATCCGTCTGGGATATATCTTCTTATGGCCCACGTTTCACTTCCGTACAAGGCTTTACTCTGTACAAGTATGCAAAGACACCATACACATAAATTTATATTGGGTATTAACAAATTACTCTTTAACATAAATGATTTCCTTGTTAGTGTCTCGCTGCAGTCCTTTGTTTCGCCCATCATCGGTTATCTTAGTTCCTAATAACAAAACTGATCTACTACTATTAGTGTCTTATTTCCTAGTCAGATTCCTTCAGCATCACCTTACGTAATTCAGCTACATTGCATTAATTTTGTTTTTGTTTCGCTAAAGTTCATCTTACAACTTCACTTTTAATTTTCCATTCCGTTCAGTTTCTCTTCCAAGTACTTTTCCGCCTCTGACAGAATTACAGTTTTGTTGGCAAACCTGAAAGATTTTCATTTCTTCTCCCTGTACTTTTAGTTATGTTCCTAAATTTCTCCTTGGTTTCTATTATTGCATGCCCAATGTACAGACTGAATAACATCGGAGATATGCGACAACCCTTCTCATTCCCTTCTCAAGCACTGATTACTTTTTACGTGCTTTCACTGTTATAACAGCGGTCTGGTCTCTGTACAAGTTGTAAATAACCTTTCCGTCTGTGTATTTTATCCCTGCTATCTTCACTACTGCTGTATTCCTGTCAACACTGTGAGAAGCTTTCTCTAAATCTAAAAATGCTATAAAGGTAGTTTTGCCTTTCTTTTCCCACAATGCGAAGCCAAAAAATATTATGACTATTACCCGTCGCGATGTTGGAAGCCACCTGGTGATGCTGAGGGCAAATGATGCGGTAACAAAAGAAAATTATTTTGCTTCTATGGTAGCAACGTTCCTTCAGTCGGCCCGCAGTTCATTGTTAATTTCGTTTCCACACTTCATCATTAGTTTCATCGTTTATTGATTTACTCTGAAGTCCACATCTTGTGGTCAGTACACTGCTCATATAATTCAACAAGTTCTCTAATTCTTCTTGACACTCACTCAGGAAGCAATCCCTTATCACTGATTTACTTTCACTATGGGTTTTAATGTCAATTTCGAGTCTTAATTTCCTTCTTCCCTTCTTCAGTATACACGTTGAACAGTAGAGGAGAGAGACCGTAGCCCAGCTTTACGCCCATTTTTAATCCGCAATTTTCTCTCTAGGGCTTGTGCTCCTTTTGATCCCTCTTGGTTCTTGTACACATCGCAAGGCTGAGTGTTGTACATGGAGGATAGTGCACCTAGGAATACATGATTTTTCCTTGTCGGCGTTTAAATCTGGAATCACATAGCACTAGAGACCATCATAATCAGTTTTCGGTATTTTCTGCTGTTTTTGTTGTTTTGGAACATGAGGTGGTGTTTTGTTCAGGGGTTGAACTATTCCGAGTCTACAAATTTAAGTGCTGGATAACATATTAAAACTGAATTGAGGCTATCGTTAATTCTTCAGAGTTTTATGGTGACCAAAATTCAGTATATTTTTAAAACAAATAAGTTTTGGACTTTTCAGTCACACTTTGTCACTGCACCATCTTGTATCTTCATGCGGAAGAATGTCTTCTAGCACGGAAACGCGATATTTGCAAATGAGCTGACATTCTTTAAAATCTTAACAATTTTCCCTATCTCTAAAATGGAATTTTGTGTAATTTGTCAATAGCTTCTGTTTCAAATTGTAACTGGTTTTTTTATCTTTTGATTTCACATACTGATTAATTTGTGTGTAGTAGTGTAACACACAGACTATAAAATACAATATTGACAAAATTTTCTCGACTGCAGCATTTTAAAATGGTGTGGGGCGTGTGCAGTAGAAGTGATGTGAGACCGCTGATACGTCTAGATACGACTGACAGGTGACACGTACGTAAGGATCCTGTCTAATCACCTGCATCCATTCATGTTCAATGTGTATACCGACGGTCTTGGGCAATCCCAGCAGGACAATGCAACACCTCACACGTCCAGAATTGCTACACAGTGACTACGGGAATACTCTTTTCAGTTTAAATACTTCCAATGGCCACCAAACTCCTCAGACATGAACATTATTGAGCATATCTGGGATGCCTTGCCGGCTGCGGTGGCCGTGCGGTTCTAGGCGCTTCAGTCCGGAGCCGCGAGACTGCTACGGTCTCAGGTTCGAATCCTGCCTCGGACATGGATGTGTGTGATGTCCTTAGATTAGTTAGGTTTAAGTAGTTCTAAGTCTAGGGGACTGATGACCTCAGATGTTAAGTCCCATAGTGCTCAGAACCATTTGATCCATTTTTTTTTTTTTTTTTTTTTTTGGATGCCTTACAATGTGCTGTCAGAAGAGATTTCCACCCCGCTGTACTCTTACGAATTTATGGACAGTCCTGCGCCAATTCCCTCCAGCACTACTTCAGACATTAGTCGAGTCCATGCCACGTCGTGTAAAGGCACTTCCTCTTGCTCGCGTGGGCGCTACGCGATATTAGGCAGGTGTACCAGTTTCTTTGGCTCTATGGGGACGTACAGTGCTTGACGCTTTCGCCAGACCAGTATGAGGTCGCAAGGATTAAGAAACCATTGATTTTAAGCTGACGGATTGCGAATTGCGGGTAAAAATACGACACGGTCACTTACCATCTAAAAGCAAACAGCCGCAACACAGTATAAAGAGGCCACCAGTAGACAAGCAGAGTTCAACAGTTCGTGAGTTCCTGCCTCGCGTGTCCATCAGCCAGCAGCAGAAATTATGTGAGTGAAAGAATCTATTCAATGGAGCTTGTACACCAAGAAGGACTTGCATTCTTTGTTTTACGTGGCTATGGGCTGTGGGTAGTTAGTCTGTCATGGCTTACTTGTATCTATGACTGACTGTCGCTTACAGCGTGACGTGTAGCTGAACCTGTGTGTTCGATTTGAACAATAAGAAACTGGCTTCTTTTCATGATTCGAGTCAAACTGATAGGCCAGGCAGGCTAATTGTTCTATAATTTAAGCATCTAGTAAGCCTTATCTATATTCTATGCTCATTAAATTATGGCCCAGTGTCTGTGCTCTTCGAAATGGTCATGTAAACTAAGGAAGAAGAAATAAAATCAGACCAAGATCCCAACCCAGAAGCTCGTTTCTTCACTTCTACTCCCCGAGGCTGATATCCGAGTCTTTCCGCACAGACTTGGAGACTTGATAAATCTCAGATTCTGTCACCGACTTATTCCCTTGCTCGAAGCCATTCGCGTGGAAAAGAGTAGGAAGACCTGAAAAATGTCATGCCGCTTCTTATTCGTCTGAGAGATTCAAGTAAGTACGTTGAGACCACCATCGGGTTACGACACTTCACTCACAATAACCCTTAGCAACTCGCGTCTATTTCGTCCTTTCTGCAGCTGAATATTTCCTCGTCCTGAAATCTTCTCAACAGACTTTCGACTCAACCCGCACCGCGCTGCCCGTTCCTACAAATAAACTGTTTGATTCTTATTTCGCACGGAATTGCCAAATTTTTTGTTGGTCTCTTGACTTATTAAAATTAATGTACGAATATTCCTAATTTCTCCATATGGTACGCCCACACAGATAGTGGGAGAAACAGAATAAAAACACGAAATAGCAGTTTCTGTGTTTTGATGAAGTACGAAGCAATTTTCCTTCAGACATAAGTGCATGTCCTGAGGAGCACTGCATCGTATTTCTTAATTACGCAAGCACTGCTGTTTCGTATTTATTCACTATTTCTAGGCCTCGACTCCAAATAAATATGTCATTTCTGTACGGGAACAACGCAATGTAAGAGTGCAGGTTGTGACACCAGTGGAAGTTAGAGTTTGGCCGTCATTCGTTCAAGGATAGCGGAAGCCGTGAAAACGACCGCTCACGTAAAGCTGGAAATCCACGTTCGAGTCCCAGTCCGGCACAAATTTTCACTGTCGTCATTCCAATACACAGTCGATGGTGGTTCGTATTCGCAATTGCGACTACATCTCCTGTAGCATAAAAACATACAGACCTAAAGGTAGAATACTACAATCGTGCCCGAAAGTTGGTCTGTATTTTCTGATAGTGTTTTAGCAAGATGACGTCTACCATACACGGAAAACTTTAATGTTGTATAGCTAACCGGTTTTTTGTTAGGTTACATTTCATTTGTAAACGAACTACGAACAAACTTCCTTGGGTAAAGATGTGTATATGGAAGTTGGACAGCTGTAAAAATCCTGTACAGGGAACGTTTGTGGCAGAAGCTCGTGACCGGACTGTCTGCCTAATTGAAAGCAGAGTGCAGCCCTTCTACCTGGCGCGATGCGGAGGTGGTTGGGTGGCAGGTCTCTCGACCCAGACCCCTTTCACACGTCGGAAAGATCCCGTGTACTCATTTTGACAGCAGGTTGAGTGGACTTTTCTCCGTTCTGGAGAAACTGGACTGAGGAAAAATCCAGGACCTCACCCGTGACTTAACTCGGAACCTCCAGGGCCAAAGTCTAATGCTCTACCCGCATTTATTTAAAATCATATCAAACGATCAACACTTGTTCTAATGAATGAATCACTTTATGTATGCATCTAGTTTCCAAAGTAATACCTGTATGTCATCAGGGAACAATCGTCGTACAAACTACGAATATAAAAAGAATTCATACAATAAAATAATGTGAAATTAATACTTGGGAATTTTTTTGTCATCTCAGCATTTGTATATCGTTACAATCTTACTGACCGGAAATGAAAAATAGTTTATACAGCATAACACGAAGGCCAAAAATAAACAGTGCCGGGATACCAAGCTAGTGTTGGACATGACGAGGAAAGTAAAATATTGCGATTGTTTGTATTTTTCTGCTCGTAGTCACGTTTGTTTATTTTATGTTTAACGTATTTCAACTCGTTTCACACATGTTTTGCTGATCTTCAGGCACTTATGCATACGTTTCTGTAAGCACGAAGGGCTTTCAGAACTTGACGTTTGACTCATAATTAGTAACAGGTGTGAAGTGAACTCAGGTAAGAGGTTTGTGCCTTTCTTCACGTAATTTTAAGGTTATATCAAGGCTATAATGGACGCTATAAGAATACATGGAAGTCATAAATGTGTTGACTACTTTCTCTGATTACGCCTTTCGATCACAAATTAAACATACTATTTAATAATAGTTACTGACCACTAAACACAGGAAATATATCGAAGCACAATGTGAAAATATACCAGGATTTAGGTGGACCCCTCATCATATGACCGGACTTATGTGTCTTATCGACGAAACTGAATCATTACGGTAGTTGTGCCGTTTAGGAAGATAACTAGGCCACCACGTGCCAGAGCTGGTAAACATTATTATTTAAGACATGAATACAGTTATTATAAACCGATGAAAATGTCAAAGATACTACGAGAGCTTGTGTATAATTTCAAAACCAATGTGTATCATACCAAAAACCACAGAATATCAACTGTATTAGACAAAAATCACATCTCAGTTGCGGGGAGGGTTTGCAAACAGGGCAGTGCCAGGTAAAGGTAGAAGGAAACGATCCATGGGTCGACAAGACGAATAAGCGTCTCATTACAAAATACTAATCACTGAAATAGATACATTGAAATATACATACATTACTCGCCTGTATAGAACACCAGTCACAAGAAATATATATTTTTTAGTTTCTTTTTTATGCGTGGTTAGCTAAGTAACCTAAACATATGACCACCAACAGAACCTGATGTACCGCTCCCTGTCCATTGTCCAGTCTCAGCTTCCTTCGCCTGGATGGTACTTGCCTGATTTACTATTGTATGTTCTTGTATGCTGTAACTCTTTTCATTTTAATGTTACTTTACCCTATGACCCACGTTACCTATGAAACCTACGTGGTACTACTTCTATGTAATTATTTAAACAAATTGTCTTTATTATTTATTTGTAATTTCTGCTACCAGTCACTTTTATTTTTATTTGTTTTATGTTTAATCTAACATAATACAACGCGTTTCGAACATATTATTTTCATCATGAGGCATTTATACATATATACATATAGAGAAATGTTACTTAAAAATAAATTGTCTTTAACTAAATTAACCTAGAACTTTTAGTCCATTGTCTTCGATTTATGGCCATCCACTGCCCCGCCCCCCCTCCCCAAATGCCACGCCAGCCACTACCGTAACGAACAATGACAAAAAGTCCTATGTTAATTTAGTTTAATACAATTTGTTTTTAAGTAACACTTCTCTGTGTGTATCTATGTACGTATGTATAAAGACCTAATGATGAACAGAACATGTTCGAAATGCGTTGTATTATGTTAGATTAAACATAAAACAAATAAAAATAAGAGAGACCGGTAGCAGAAATTAGTAATAAATAATTATCCCACACAGTCACGGTTCACAAACGTAGCCACTACGGCCGAAAATAATCGTCTTTTTCCCCACGGGGTCACTTTCTGCCCATGAAATTATGGTTATGTTTCTGGAATTCTCTCTACGTATGTTACTATCTTTAGATTTTATTTAATTTCTGTCATTTTTCAATTTCCTTTGATTGTTGTAAGTTTAGGTCACTTAGCTAACCATGTATAAAAAACAAGTAATTAACAAATTTTTATTTCTTGTGCGCAATGCATACAGGTTATTAATATATGTGTGGTTTAATGCATCTATTGCATTCATAGGTGTTTTGTTGTAAAACGCTTATTCGTCGTGTCGCCCAGTGCATTGGTCCCTTCCGCCTTTACCAGGCACTCCCCTATTCGCTCCCCTCACCTCCAACACGAGGTGTGATTTGTGTCTAATACAGTTGTTGATTTGTGGTTTTCATATGAAGTACATTTTATTTGCAACTATACACAAGCTCTGTGTCGTATCTTTGACATTTTCATTGGATTATAATAACCGTATTCAGCTCTTAAGTATTAATGCTCACCAGTACTACTACCTGGTTGCTTCGTATTATCTTATGGATAAGACAGATGGCTCCATACATATGTATGACGTATACAGCCAAAACCTGGTATGTTTTCACATTGTTCTTTCATATGTTTCCTGTTTGTATTTAATATTCAGAAGGCACTATTAAGCACTATGATTTATTTGTGGCTTTTTACGATTTTTTTCAGATTGATCTGATGTTAATGTACAAATCGAAACGAGTAATTAAAGAATGTAGTCAACACACAACCTGTGACTTCCACGTATTTTTATAGCATCCATTATAGCACTGATACAACCTTTGAATCATAATTAATTGTGGCGATGCTGGCTACGTTTAGCTGCAAGTGATAACAGTGAAAATATTGTGACTGAAGACGTCCAACCCATAAGACAGCTAATAGAAGTACTGCCTCTAGTATCAGGGACAACGCAGGAAATGAAAACTTGATATGCCGTGATCATCGTTGTCGCATTGCTATAGAAAATGGAGCGTGTTTCGAAAATTAAATATAAAAATATCATCTGGCGGAAATAATACTAGTAACAATGTGATAACACATTATACGAGAAAAACTGTATTAATATATTAAGTCAAGGGTTTATAAAACTATTTGTGGTGTGTATCGCCGGGAACAGGACAAAAATTAAAATGTTTAATAAACATTTATACTCAAGCTACTATAACCAGTTCACTTTTAGTAGGCATCTTAGAAATAATAAAATAATATGTATTCTGTTGGAAACGTTAAGAACTTTGTTCTTCATAGAGTAGCTAAAGGGCATGTTGTCGATATGTTATTTGTTGCAAGGCTACTGTGGAGTCTGTTAAGCTAATAAGTTTCAGAGCTTGTGTGTATAATATTTACAAATAATAAAGACGCTGATATATATCTCAGTTCAGGAAAGCTGTTTTGTACATGGTAACGCATCAGTCAGTCATTTCAGAGCTGCGCGATAATGTTTGGACAACTAAATAAAGTGTTATGTTTGGAGTGTAACTGACAGCCGCTCATTCTGACCTCCCTTCCACAATTCCTACTATTTGTCCCGTCCTGCGGGTTTAGCAGGGCAAATCATACATCTAATAAAATAAACACACAATTGTTTGCTTCACAAAAAAATGGTTCAAATGGCTCTGAGCACTGTGGGACTTAACATCGTAGGTCATCAGTCCCCTAGAACTTAGAACTACTTAAACCTAACTAACCTAAGGACAGCACACAACACCCAGCCATCACGAGGCAGAGAAAATCCCTGACCCCGCCGGGAATCGAACCCGGGAACCCGGGCGTGGGAAGCGAGAACGCTACCGCACGACCACGAGATGCGGGCTTTGCTTCACATTTTTTCTGGATACTTTGCTGGTCGATAGCAATTCATCGCAAACGCCAAGCTTGTGATTTGTATCTTGAAAGAGTCAAATTGTTATCAGAAATATTTTACTCAATTTGCAGACCTTTTAGTTTTACATAATTATTGGCAGTCTATTTACGTGCTTTTCAGGCGTTTTAAGATTCCTTTAGCCCACATTGCGTCACTGGAGTACCATTTTGAGCATGTTTGTACAGAGGTAAGGTGCTCATGATACAGAGAGAGATCGTCACAGCTTTTTATTAATGGAAAAGTGATTACTGAAAATATAGTTTAGTTACCTCAGAACCCTTGCGATGACCCTACAACCCTTGCCATGTGATCACTATGTCAGTTAAAACTAAATTTACGCCTCAGATTCGATATTATGTGCGTATTTTACGTTCGTAAATTCGATAAATTTGAACCTCTGGATCTTGGTAATGGCTAATGATATCGAAGAAAAGTTTCTCGAGAATATCATCTTAAGAACACATGGTAAAAATTTCGACATTCTGCAACGAACAGAAATTACAGAAGTCGCCCTTCACACAACAGATGCTTTTCGTACCCAAAAGTCATAGTTTTTCGGGTGCAATTGTACATAACTGTTACAGCATCCCATGGAACAAAACCAGTTGCGTCTTTCCCTGTGGTACGTATGGTGCTTGGCTTTGCATTGATCTGTTTAGAAAGAACAGCTCGATTTAGTCATAGGGTCGAGCCGCGCACACCTGCTTTCGTGCCCTGCAGCCTATTCGCTGCAAATAATAACCTGTAGCTGCGATCCTGCAGTCAAATAGCCTCTGCACTGGCTGGAGTTGTGCGTTGACAAAAAAACACAGAAATACAAAATAAAAGTTAAATGAATTATTTAATATCAGGGAATTTATTCTAATGTTTGTAACTGTTTTAAAGAACACAAAATTATGTTGCATAATGTTTATTCAAGAAAGGACATCTCAAATAAATGGCAAGTCGTCCTATGATATTCAGTTGAAATACTTATAGAAAACACCTTGATCAAATGCAATAAAGTTATGTTGGCAGCATTACGAGAATGGTAGCAAAATCCCCAAACTAAATAGTCATCAAAGATACGCGAAAGCTAAGACCATTTCGTGACCATAATACATGAAATATTCACCAGCTCAAAACAGTTCAGAGTTCAATATGATGACTCACAAATTAACACACTCGATACTAAGAATAGTAACTCATACTTCGTCTATTCTCAGTTCTGTAACACAAGTAGAAAAAGTTAATCCTATACTGGAGCACAGTCAGAATTCTCCTCAGACCTCCCAAAATATAAAGTCCCTTCAGAAGCTAGAATGTGGTAGCGGTCGTTCATCACCCAGAATCAGTCACCTGACATATCGAATATCACTCGTCACCACAAGTAGGTCTGCCACATTATAGAACAAACGGAAAAGTAACCACAACCGCTCCCTTGAGCTCTTACTTCGAGAAGTCAGTGTCTCCACTTGGCACCCACAGTGTTCTGCTACTTTCTGCGTTTCCATTGGCTGAAGGCCGTCCGCCCCTACTCCCCCCTCTCCCTCCCCCCCCCCCCCCCCCTCAAAAAAATACTTCGTTCTTAAGTTTTACAGACTCAACTTGACCACTTCCTGCACTAAATTAATATACAACAATATTTAAATAAAGAAATATTACAAACATTCTGTCACTTTCAGACGACACACAATAAATATAAATAAAGTTTTACCCATAAATAAATAATCCAGTATTTTTGTGCAGTGGAGTCATGTTAAATGAGAACAGATTGTTGTTAAATATTGTTTAAACAACTATTTTTGCCTGCATGTCAGAAGTGTCTTTTGACACTCTTCTTCAAAGGTTTTGTGTCACTGGATGCACCTCATTTTTCTCAGATCGCAGATGTATCCAAATTTACTTCAATATTTGACAGTGAATTATTGTACGTTCTTGAAGAGCTATGAGAATCCATCTTTCAGCTTGTCTAACACTCCTTCATTTCTTGGAGCATTTCCTGCACAGATGCCATGTGAGTAGTAGCTGTCCAAATCCCTAGCCTTAGGATTTACCCATTTCCAGTGATGCTGATCGCCTTTGTCTTTGGACTCGCCCATACTGGTCACTTAGCCGGACCTGCTGTGGCATGCCCTGAGCCCTGGGTCCACTAGCGTTCTGCCGTACACAAATTTCAGTTCCCCTCATACCGCCTCCAGGAATCGCCCATGAACAAACAGTACTTCCAAAAGCCTCCTAAGGTCCACCCTAAACGACACTTAATGATAAGGACCAACCGAGTAGCTCAGTTAGCCTGGGCTGGAGGTAGTATGCAATGTTTAAATTTGCCCCTACACTGTAGGACAGCTGCAGTATGCCCTTTCTTCCAGTCGGTATACGACTGGTCGCTAGGCCAAGGTCTACCAAAGCACTTGACCCTTTATCTCTGTGACCGACACAAGCTGAGAAATGACCTCTTAGAAAATCACGTATTCGCGTACTTCTTTTTGGAACATAGTTGTACCGTGCACTGTCGTGTGCGGATAGATGTGAACTTTTTTTCTTGCTTTGGTGTAAGGAACTTGTCCTCAATGCTTGTAAAAAATTTTTGAAACTCCCTGCATATGGAAGCGCAGCACATAAAGTGAACAGCAGTCCGTGCAGCTCCCAGCGACTGGAGAGCCGATTCGCCTGGGCTCCTCGGCCATGTACAGCACAGTGGAGTGGGCGGGGTGGCGGGCACGCCGCGCTCGTAGCTCGCAGCCTGACCACGTGCTGCGGCGCACCGCCGCCCACGGCCGATGTTTATCGAGCGTCCGAAACGGTTCCCAGGTAATGAGCACCGGCCGCCTGCTCCAGCTGGTTGCCGGCGTGAGGCTCCCGTCTGTACCATTTGGCGGCTCAGAACGCCCCACATGCCATTTGTTCGTCTGCGTGGAAGTCGTTGCAAACGTAGGTTGCCGAATCAGTAAATACACTACTGGCCATTAAAATTGCTACACCAAGAAGAAATGCAGATGATAAACAGGTATTCATTGAACAAATATATTATACTAGAACTGACATGTGATTACATTTTCACGCAATTTGAGTGCATAGATCCTGAGGTATCAGTACCTAGAACAACCACCTCTGGCCGTAATAACGGCCTTGATACGCCTGGGCATTGAGTCAAACAGAACTTGGATGGCGTGTTCAGGTACAGCCGCCTATGTAGCTTCAACACGATACCACAGTTCATCAAGAGTAGTGACTGGCGTATTGTGACGAGCCAGTTGCTCGGCCACCATTGACCAGACGGTTTCAATTAGTGAGAGATCTGGAGAATGTGCTGGCCAGGGCAGCAGTCGAACATTCTCTGTATCCAGAAAGGCCCGTACAGGACCTACAACATGCGGTCGTGCATTATCCTGCTGAAATGTAGGGTTTCGCAGGGATCGAATGAAGGGCAGAGCCACGGGTCTCAACACATCTGAAATGTAACGTCCACTGTTCAAAGTGCCGTCAATGCGAACAATAAGTGACCGAGACGTGTAACCAATGGCACCCCATACCATCGCCCCGGGTGATACGCCAATATGGCGATGACGAATACACGCTTCCAATGTGCGTTCACCGCGATGTCGCAAACACGGATGCGACCATCATGATGCTGCAAACAGTCATTGGATCTCGACCAACGCGAGCAGCAATGTCGCGATACGATAAACTGCAATCGCAATAGGCTACAATCCGACCTTTATCAGAGTCGGAAACGTGATGGTACGCATTTCTCCTCCTTACATGAGACATCACAACAATGTTTCACCAGGCAACGCCGGTCAACTGCTGTTTGTGTAAGAGAAATCGATTGGAAACTTTCCTCATATCAGCACGTTGTAGGTGTCGCCACCGGCGCCAACCTTGTGTGAATGCTCTGAAAAGCTAATCATTTGCGTATCACAGCATCTTCGTCCTGTCGGTTAAATTTCACGTCTGTAGGACGTCATCTTCGTATGTAGCAATTTTAATAGCCAGTAGTGTAGTATCACCCTTCGTCCCCCTTTACGCAAATTTGATGGTGTCCTCATTCATCTTTATATTTATGTTAATATTTACACCCAACATTCAGGCTGTGTTTCAGATACAACACAGTGAGGCCAGTAATGCAGAATATGGTTTTAAAATACACTGACGGAAAAAAAATCGTAACACCAAAATTGAGGTGTGTGACATATACGGATGATGGTAGTTGTATTTCTACTTCTGAAAGAACATGTCTTCAAATTTTGCGCAAGTCGCATAAGAGTAGCGCCAGTAACGCCACTATGATTTTTAGAGTGGAACCCCTCCACGCCCACACCATCATCTTAGCCAGCACAAAAGGCCTACTGCCGTCTGTGCGTAGTTGGTTAGTCTTCACTTAGTCAGGTCTCGCAGGATGTGAGTACTGCGATGTTTGCGGACTTCTGGTTATGATTAACCATTAATAAGCACTCATCTGCGGGTAGATTAGGTCGCAAGTTGAACGAAGGGTAGCAATTTGAACGGCAGAGGAAAAAAAGTGCCAAGCAAAGAGCTAGGGGAAAAAAGCCTCTGCCATACTTGGATTGGGTTGTGAGAGCAGTAGCGGTTTTCTTGCTGCCTTCAAAAGGTCATACAAGGGTAGGTTTCATTAGCATTGGGTATCATCAGGCGGATACCTTTGACGTTGTGGAGCGATATTACTCGGCGGCTGCAGCTGGATACCTGTGTTGGCTTCTCGGGTAGCATCAGCATACTTGTAACAGTTGGGTTCCTCAACGGGTAGTGTCCGATAGGGAATATATCGGATTCACAGTGTACGATAGCTTTGGCGGTTTGTTTGTGTGTTTGTGTGCGGGCTTGTCGGCTTCCCTACTGTAACGCAAGTCGCACCAGTGTTTAAGAAGGGTAGTAGGAGTAATCCATCGAACTACAGACCTATATCATTGACGTCGGTTTGCTGTAGGCTTTTGGAGCATATACTGTATTCAAACATTATGAATCACCCGAAGGGAACGATCTATTGATACGTAATCAGCATGGTTTCAGAAAACATCGTTCTTGTGCAACGCAGCTAGCTCTTTATTCGCACAAAGTAATGGCCGCTATCGACAGGGGATCTCAAGTTGATTCCGTATTTCTAGATTTCCGGCAAGCTTTTGACACCGTTCCTCACAAGCGACTTCTAATCAAGCTGCGGGCCTATGGGGTATCGTCTCAGTTGTGCGACTGGATTCGTGATCTCTTGTCAGAAAGGTCGCAGTTCGTAGTAATAGACGGCAAATCATCGAGAAAAACTGAGGTGATATCAGGTGTTCCCCAGGGAAGCGTCCTGTGACCTATGCTGTTCATGATCTATATAAATGACAATCTGAGCAGTTCTCTTAGGTTGTTCGCAGATGATGCTGTAATTTACCGTCTAGTAAGGTCATCCGAAGACCAGTATCAGTTGCAAAGCGATTCAGAAAAGATTGCTGTATGGTGTGGCAGGTGGCAGTTGACGCTAAATAACGAAAAGTGTGAGGTGATCCACATGAGTTCCAAAAGAAATCCGTTGGAATTCGATTACTCGATAAATAGTACAATTCTCAAGGCTGTCAATTCAACTAAGTACCTGGGTGTAAATGTTACGCACAACTTCAGTTGGAATGACCACATAGATAATATTGTGGGGAAGGCGAGCCAAAGGTTGCGTTTCATTGGCAGGACAATTAGAAGATGCAACAAGTCCACTAAAGAGACAGCTTACACTAAACTCGTTCGTCCTCTGTTAGAATATTGCTGCGCGGTGTGGGATCCTTACCAGGTGGGAATGACGGACATCGAAAGGGTGCAAAAAAAGGGCAGCTCGTTTTGTATTATCACGTAATAGGGGAGTAAGTGTGGCAGATATGATACGCGAGTTGGAATGGGAGTCATTAAAGCAAAGGCGTTTTTCGTCGCAGCGAGATCTATTTACGAAATTTCACTCACCAACTTTCTCTTCCGAATGCGAAAATATTTTGTTGAGCCCAACCTACATAGGTAGGAATGATCATAAAAATAAAATAAGAGAAATCAGAGCTCGAACAGAAAGGTTTAGGTGTTCGTTTTTCCCGCGCGCTGTTCGGGAGTGGAATGGTAGGGAGATAGTATGATTGTGGTTCGATGAACCCTCTGCCAAGTACTTAAATGTGAACTGCAGAGTAATCATGTAGATGTAGAACCTGTTGATCGGCTGTGATAGCAGCCGGGATACCAGTCAGTATTGTTGTGTAGGGGATGGCCGACGTAGTTCCTTGTGAGTGTATATAAGTTCTCCAAGGGGGTTATGCCCTAGCTAGCAGTGCCTTTGGCCGCTTATGCTCCCGACTATGGTTGTGATCATTGTTTCCCAGAGTATGGATGAAAGGATTGTTCGAATATCTCGAGTTCCTGTATAGTCGCGTGGCAAGTGTTTTTGAATACTCCGTCGAGGGTTCCAAGGCGATATTCATTGTGAAGACCCCCAGAGAGGATACGAATCCGTTTTAAATACGTGCTGTAACAGTCGTGTGCGTTTGTTACCTTTGACATTGGACGTGCTGAGTAGATATTAGTCAAGAAAGCGTTTCAAAGACGCCATTATCGACATCTCACCTAGTTTGAACGAGATCGTTAATTGGGCTACGAGAAGCTGGATGTCCCTTTCGCGTTTCTGGAGAGAGACTTGGCAGGGATATAGCCACTGTACATGGTCGTTAGCAGCAATGGTCACAGGAAAGTAAGGTCGCAAGAACAGTGGACTCCCGACGGCCACGTGACACTACCGAGAGGGAATACCATCTTGTTCGTGATATGGCTCTGGCGCATCGTACTGCGTCTGCAGCAGCAATCTGAGCAACAGTTAGAGCGAGAGTGACACAAAGAACTGTTACAAATAGGTTACTTCAAGGACAGCTTTGAAACAGACGCCCTGTAGAGTGCGTTCCACTGACCCCGTACCATCGCCATTTGCGACTGCAGCGGTGTCAAGAGAGAGCTCATTGGAGGGAAGGATGGAGGTCTATCATGCTTTCTGATGAAAGCTGATTCTGTCTAGGTGCCAGTGATGCCCGTGTGTTGGTTAGAAGGATGCCAGCTGAGTGCCTGCAACGAACCTGTCTGCATGCTGGACTCACTAGACCCAAACCTGGAGTTATGGTCTGAGGTGCGATTTCGCATGATAGCAGGAGCATTATCGTGCTTATCCCACGCATCCTCATTGCAAAATTGTATGTCTGTTTGTTGATTCGACCTGTTATGCTGCCGTTCGTGAACAGTATTCCCAGGGGGTGTCTTCCAACAGCATAAAAATCGCCGATATACCGCTGTTGTAGCTCAGCATGCTCTGCGGAGTGTCGACATGTTGTCTTGGTCTGCTCGATCACCAGATCTGTCTACAACCTAACACATATGGGACATCAACGGATGGCAACTTCAGCGTTTTCACCTCAATGAATTCTCTTTTCGTAACTGTATTAATTACATGTATGTACCAGTTTCTCTATTTCAAGTGTATGTGTAGCAATTTCTGCTCCTAATATGGTAGTTCTAAGAGAGAAAAAATCTATGATATTTCACTATTCAAAATCCGATTATTAGTTTCGGAAAAATTACAGTATTTATGTATCGTTGTAGACGATGTTCATTTCCAACACTTGAGATTTCACAATTTGAGTGTGTATCTTGACATAAATCTTTCAATGCCCAGTTATTATTTAACAATCTTTGTACCTCAATTCCCTGTTTTACAAATTCACTCAATTTTTGAAATGCATCTTTGTTCCAATTTTCTGCCAGAAGAAAGAGGAGAACTGTTGCTGTAGTTAACTCATGAATCATCGTTAGATGTCCCGACCTTTACTTTCATCTACATCTACATCGATACTCTGCAAATCACATTTAAGTGCCTGGCAGAGGGTTCATCGAACCAATTTCACAATTCTGTATTACTCCAATCTCGTAAAGCGCGCGGAAAGAATGAACACCTATATCTTTTCGTATGAGCTCTGATTTCCCTTCCGCCCTATGTAGGTCGGTGTCAAAAATATTTTCGCATTCGGAGGAGAAAGTTGGTGATTGGAATTTCTTGATAAGATTCCGTCGCAACGAAAAACGCCTTTCTTTTAATGATTTCCAGCCCAAATCCTGTATCATTTCTGTGACACTCTCTCCCATATTTCGTGATAATACAAAACGTGCTGCCTTTCTTTGAACTTTTTCGATGTACTCCGTCAGTCCTACCTGTTGGTGAGCGGGTCCAACCACATGTGACTGTGTGGGACGATTACCACCCTTAAGCTAAAATTAACTCCATGCTTTGCAATTGCAAGTAGTCTCTCTAAGCTGCGTCAAGGTGGGGCGCTACTTCACCCCGACGCGACACTTCCCTACAACAAAACGAACTTCCGCATAAAACAACAATCGGTTTCGTGGACAAAGCAGACAAATAACAAGTTGTAAACACTGTAATTACTTTGAAACAAATACTCCGATTTTACAGATTGAAACGTCGTTGAATTTGTCTCTCTTGGAACTACGATACTAGCAACGGAATTTACTATAATTCAATTTGAAAAAGCGAAGTTAATACCGATACCTCTGCAGTTAATACAGACACGAAAGAAGACTGTAAATCGTTTAGTGAGAATTTTCTCACAATTCATCTCGGTGAAAATAAATTTACGATGTCATAAATGGATTCGGAAATAACTGATGTGAGTCATTCTGCATATTCGTATCTCTCTCTTCACCTATAATTTAATATATTTTCATCATTTATTGAGTTAACAATCGAAGAATTTCAGGATGTCGCTCCAGAAATTACGTGTGTTGACTGAGGGTCGAATACAAAACCTCCACGTAAACAACCGGCAGCTAGACCATCTATGCAACACTAATGCTACCGGAGTTCTCACGCTGAACTGGACAAAAGAAAAGAAACGTAATGATGTTAGGATCATTAGCATAGACAGAAGATGATTCCACCAATGAGCAACAACTGTCGAAAAGGAGTGCAAACATTCTCAGTGTCTGTGATCAGTGGATATAATATGTGTATACTGAATGTTTGTAGTGTCATGGTCATCGGCGATCTGATGTTGCTCATAAGGCCCATCAGTGTACCCCCTGTTTTGACTCTGCAGGCATTACCTGTACTCAGTTTCGAGGTGAACAGTGTTTGCAACATTCATTCTGAGGTATAATCATGCCCTTCCGACGTTTGCATATTCCTGCCGGTCCAACGGAGTCGCCATTTGGTACCTGTGGGAAGCTTCTTCGAAACAATATCTCATACAAAATCCATATCACTACTCCAACAAAGCCATAGGTATAGTATATTTCAATTTGGAAAGAAAAGCTTCCACTCTTATTCCATGCGTAGTCTTCACATTTGATGTACAGGCCCTCATCAGGATAGCGTACGACCGATACCAGCCAACTAATGTAATCGGCGTACGTCACAAGCTTTTCGACAAATCCTCAATGAGTTTACTTCCTTTACTTTTTAAACCACAAAATAAACCATTTGGATTTCAGTTTTCCAATTGCGATTCTTCAGTTCATTTTAATGTTTTAAAGCGACGTTTTATCTGGTGGTTCTTAAGTTGTTACAACTTTCCTACCTAACAGTGTACTTCCTGCTGCTTTGCGCATTCTTATCAGCGGTGTCTCCTCGCCTTGCGACGCAAATGCCCCATTGACTGTTGCAAACAACTGATTCTGTATCAATGTTGCTACTTGTCTCCTAGGTCTGGCTACACGCTTTAATGACAGAACATCACTAAGCCGTATGTCAATTGGATTCTGGTAACCAATCTTCCGCATTCTGCTTACATTGTAACTTGCTAGAAACGAAGATCTGTTTCACAGGAAACTATATCCGAGACAAGAGGTTCTACCTTTTCGTATCAGAGTGCCAGAAATCGTATTCCGCCTGTCAAAATAATAGGAAGACAAGCAACTAAATCAACCATAAGCAGTCTCTTGCAGCACCACTGGCGTTGTCGTGTAGTACCCTCCAACGCTCATGAAAAGGTTACCTATCGTCTGAATCTACGTAAATAACAGGAATTTTCTTCCGGAACTGCTCATTATGCGAACAGCAACATTTCGTCACAAATTATTATGACACGTTGTTGATAAGTGATTCCTATCAGCACACACGAGCCGACAATTTAGTTAATTGCAGCAGAAATCTTCCGCTAAAAGTTTCGCCAGCTCGGCCCGTAATCGCAGAAATACGTTCACTCAATTACTACCAAATGGATCTCCACAGTGCGATCGTCGATTGTCGTTAAGAGCGATTCGACAGCCGTTTTCATTTGTCGGCCGGCGGCGGTCTGGCCGGTCGAAATGAACAGATACTAATCTCGTGCCACGTTCTGGCCACACTTATGGCCCAATTAAAGTAAATGGTTGTGAATTTCCTCTCACAATCGACGATGAGTGTAATTCGGCAGGGATTCGTGCCAGTTTGTGCCATTACATCTGGCGTAAGGACTCTTCTAAGGCAAACGACTACCGGGAGGCGAGAATCGTTCATCGATACGTCTCGCTTTTCCATGATGACAGGCGCACAGGTCTGTTGTAAGTACCTGATTCTAGAATAAGCTGAGACCGCTAATTTCTCCGCTTTTCCCTAGCAAAAGTGTGCATTTTCTTCAAATTGCAGGAAGTTGCGTGGGCTACACCACTGCACTCATTTTCTTCTACCCACGAGATATGCACTTAGCATCTGTTACCGAAATAACAGAAGACGAGCTGCAGAAGTTTGGCAGTTGTGTTAGGACTGTGTGTATGAAAAACAAAATTCATGGATTATGTACTCAAAATTATTTTATTTATTCAAAATAGCCTCCCTCGGGATCAACACACAGCTGAGATTGTTTCAAAAATGTTTTGAAACAGTCGCTGTAGTCGTTTTTGGGAACTGTGTTTAGTACTGCAGTACCGTTTCCTTGGGCGTCCTTAAACGCATCTTAACAGGATCCTTTCATTGCCAACTTAAATTTGGGGAACAACGAGAAGTCGGCTGGCCACAATCCAGTGAATACTTCGGGTGATGCAGGACAGCGATCCGTCTTCTAACGATACACTCGTGCACTGTCTTCATTTTTGTGAGCTGGATCTGGATCGTTGTCGTGGAGGAGCGGCCAGGACCCTGCCTCTCAGTATTCTGATCAAATTTTACGAATTCACTGGCTGATGTTCCTAACTTAACACAAAAATTGATGTTGCCGTGTTGCTTCACCGCCATTTTCCAGCGACTGTCACACCTTCGCTTGCTGCAGCGATGTTTAACCTTCTACATAGTTGTTGAAACTTCAAGGATCACGCCGCGCCGTAGGGTAGCACTGCTGTTTCACAAAATCTGTCCTAATAGAACTAGGACACATCGTGTATGTTCTACGAGAGTCTTGAGACATTTTCATCGTTGCTCCACGTGTCGCTTCTGAATTCATGCTGACTTGCAATCATCGCGGATCGCATACCGTTCAAAACAACCCAAAATGACGGTACATTCAATCTCCATCTTCCTTCGAACACTGATAGCGAAGAAAGCGAGGAATCGATCATCCAGTCGACGTCGAGGACTTTAGAGAAAGAGGACAACCGCAAGCTGTACATGGACGACAAAGGAAATCGACCGTGGCATCGCATAAGGACCATGATGTCGTTCAACCCACGTGATTTAGAGGACCACTAAAGTCTTACATTATGATAAATCCCGATTTCACACTGAAACTATCAGAAAAGAGCTATGCTGTGGATCTTCTTCAGTTTTCCTATATGGTTTTCCATTGCGTCTAAATACTTTGACTTCGACACCTATCACTACAGCAAAAATTTCGTCGTGATTCCTTTCTGCAATACATATAGCTCCATGAGCTATTCTTTAATTTTAGGAGAAGTAGAATTTATATATGTCCTCCTCTGAAGCAGACTGGTGAGTATGACTGACATGCGCATGGATCGGGTTCAATCACTGATACTGCTACAGATTTTTCCTTGGTGGGATAAGGTCGGAACGGTGATGCCAGATCAGTTTTTAAGTCATCGGTCTTCTGACTCGTTTGATGCGGACGCCACGAATTCCTCTCCTGACAGCCTCTTCATCTCAGAGTAGCACTTGCAACCTACATCCTCAATTATTTGGTGGACATAATCGAACCTGTGTCTTCCTTTGAAATTTTTGCCCTCTACAGCTCCCTCTAGTACCATGGAAGTCATTTCCTGATGTCTTAACAGATTCCTATCATCCTATCCGTTCTCCTTGTCAGTGCTTTTCCGCGTATTCCTTTCCTCTCCGATTCTGCGCAAAACCTCCTCACTCGTTACCTTATTAGTCCACCTAAGTTTCAACGTTCATCTGTAGCACCAAACCTCAAATGCTTCGATTCTCTTCTGTTCCGGGTTTCCCACAGTTCATGTTACACAACCATACGATGTTGTACTCCAAACGTGATTAGAAGTGTGGGAATATGAAATAGCTGGGAGAGTCCTCGGATGGCCACATCTATCTCGACACGACATCCGAATGATGCTGTGGGGATAAAATAACAAAGCGGCCAATCGCTACAGGGCAACTTCCAGACCAAAACGCGGAGTTGGTATCTGACACAGAATCTAAATTTGTTTTTCAGCCTTGAGAATCGGATGACGTTTAAGTTCCTTATGACAAACCAAATACTGGACAACGCATGAAGACATATGAAGATAGTAAGACGATAAGAAGAGATGGTTACTTTTTTCATTCATGAACACCATGTGGCTTTTGGATGAAAACATCTGGATACAGAGAACAACTGATTGCAGTGGTGTGGATGTGTTCTGCCTTCCTACTAACATGGAGGTCTTCAGAAGCGACGTATATGTTCGTCAGTTAGAAGACCTATCAGAAATTCTTTGCTCCGGGAGTGGGTACTATTACAGCAAGTTGTGCTGGGTGGCTTGATCTACTGGTATCTGACTAAGCACTATTTTGAACGTACACTCTTTTTTTCTCTGAACGGTACATTTATACAGAAACAGTATTTCCTCTGTTGTCTCTCTTGAAGCTTCCAGTAACTGACATTCTGTACCGGCATGGTGGATTCGTCATCTTAATTCTCTTGTCAATTATCAGTTCCCCAAAAAAATTGATTCAGACTCGACATTTTTCGCATATACAGGAGAGAACTCTAGATCATACTTACAAGGTTTATTTAAAATGTTTGGACAAAATAACGTGGCCACTTTCTCACAAAAACGAGGTAAAACTGTCATGTGAACGTATGCGACCAAATGCTGCTTATATTCAGGCATGAAAGTGTTGGATTATAGATTTTAATACCGTTTCAGCGCGTCCAAAATAGAGTTTAAAACTTTCAGAGATAGCCGCGAAACATTCGTAAGGCGTCGTTGTTTATGAAAAACTGTTACATGAACATTTCACCACAAATAACCGTTCAGACCAGAGATGTCAGGCTCGTTCCCCTAAAGCAACTGAAGCATTTAACATTTTACATGATATTTCAACAGATATTTCGGTTTCTACAGAAGACCGTCATACAGCACTTGTCAATCTCTTTCGGATTAACATGCAAAGCAAAGGATACTTTGAGTGGACGATAATATGAAAGCGATAACGGCGTACATATAACCTATGCTTGATTGCAGCCAGAAGGAAAACACAGATTCTTTTTGATGCAATAAAAAGTTAGTGCAGTAATGTTAGAAATGTTTCTAAATAAATGAGGATAGCTATGTCGATTAACGGCATCCTTTTTTTTTTTTGTAAAATACACATCCATGTATGTAAGCTAGCATAACTTTGAGATCAACGGATTTGTGAGGCAGGAATAGGAATATGGATACAGAAAATACCGAAATCCTGCTATGGGCTGCGGATGGCGTCTTTTCGCCATTACATCGATACATAAGGCGATGACCGCTTTGGAATATAGGATGCACAACATCCATCTACACAGTGAATCAGGCCACCCAGCACAACTCGTTGTAACAGCACCGTCTGAAGGTCAGAAGCGCCATGGGCCATCTGCACCACGAAAAGACGTGCATACCATTGTGATATCACAGTACTGATAGAAAACACACGTAGTGGCGTGGGAAGAATGAGTCCGGGGGATCGCAGAGCATATACATAAACATGAGGTTTCTCGAACAGAATGATCTCTTCCATATCAACCACAATAGATGTATGGAACCATACAAACTCTGACTCTCGTCTTTCGCATGACATCCTGAAAGCCACCGATCAGGGCAATAAACTGGACGCACGACTTCTAGCAAACATTTCACTCAATACCGCACCAACACTTACCCACTAAATTAAAATCAGAGTCCGGTCCCAGACTACTACAGTAGTCGGGAGAAAACACCAAGAAAACATCATTGGCAATAATACAGGACTGCCTTCCAAGCCGTCACGCCACAGCCGGGCTGGCGAAACAGCGACACATCAGCAGCGGAATACCAGCGTGTGCTCGACTCACAGTACCGCCAGCACAGTGACGTCTCGTTTCGCTGCTGTTACGTCTCGGTGCAGCCGTCGACTCAGGGACTCTCGTGCCCTCCAACTTTACGTATCGATATCAAAAGTGGACTCGTTGGCGACAAAGATTTGCACTCAGAAGTCAGGCCCCTCGTCCACCTAAAATATTCGACGGTACACAGGCTCTCAGCTTCCGTTTAGGAGACAGAGCCAGCAGCATCGGTGTGCGCAACAGAAAGAGGAAGAGCAGCTACATTGACACCCCCCCCCCCCCCCCTTTCGATGGCGGATGGCGCATACGGATAGCGTCCAGGTCACGCGCGTCAAGCCTCCAGCGGGCCTGCAGGGTGATGGCGGCCTCCACGCCCCATCAGTGTTGCCTCGGAAGTTGGCAGTGCACATGGCAGCAAGAGCGTCCTTCCAACCGGAATCGTGGTTCCGTTGATGATCGAAGACAGCTAGGTGTGACGGGGGTCGACCTGCGTAGCCTCCCCTTTGACTAAAATGCTACAAGAGGTGAGACTACGCACTGAGCGGTCGGATATCACCACTCATCAATCAGATATTTGTTAATAAGGGTGAGACATATATTTTGGCGCTTATATGTTGGCGCTTCTATACGGTCTGCGACGGTGGAGATGGCTACATCATGTGTCCCGGTTTTCCTTCGCTGTCAGGTCTCCTAGTGACTAGACTTTCGCAACTTCACCTTTCAGAGGCTCTTTCCGGCTGGCTCGTACGTGGGTACTTACTGTTGCATTACACCTAGCCTTCCTTATGCCGCTCTCCATTGTCACTAGCGTAGTGGTAACTCTCAGCTTCCAAGAAGTGTCCTTACGCTTCACTTGCAAACCTGTGCAAACCTGGGTGCTCGTTAATTTCCCCCCCCCCCCCCCCCCCATATTGCCCGCTACTGCGATAGCTTCCGTGTTTGTGTTTGTCACAACTCGCTCAGTATTTCCCCCTACCTGGCAGTTTACTGGTTATCGATACATGCGATTCAGTTTCTAGGAGCAGTCAAGGTAGACTTTGGACAAATGTTTAGTGTCCGCTGGGGATACTATCCTGAGGCGTAACGTATTCCACTTACTCCAGAAAATTCGCCTCGAATTTTCCGGTTTGAAATAACCGTAAGAAACTCATCCTGCAGATTCTGCATCAGTAATTACAAATTGTACAACTTTTATTAGTCTTCCATCACCATACAACTAATTTACACGATTTTCAGTGGTTGTTATACCAAAGCGAAAAGTAGGTCTTTGCAGAAGTCATTCCTTGCACACTAACACAATTATTTGTATACTTACAGGTTCATCTATTAGTTTACAAGTAATTTCCTTACCATGTCTCAACTTTATTTACAAACCAATCAACAGATAAATCTTGGCGGTGCACTGAATTCCGTTTAAAACAAAAGCAGATTACACAAATCGCCATTGGAATCACTATAGCGCTGGTAGATTCCACGCTTGTTGTCGGTCGTGACATTATCAAACGTCCCCTTAGAAAAATTATACATGACTGTGCTTAAACTGGCACACAATATTTTTAGCGCAACGCAATCTGACTTTCAAAAATCCCTACAAAAGAATGGCCCTGACTAACATTAACCTATACCTTTCACAAATCACTTACCTCACCAAAAATCTTCGTTACTCGAACTACTGCAATACAGCGAGCGCCACTACTGCCAGCTAAATAAAAGATTCAAACTACTGAAGGCACTAACTACTAATAGGCATAGGTAGCAAATGAAAGATTTTGATAGGGAACAAACAATGTATTTACCTCAATAGTGTTCAAAAGTCATAATGTATATAGCAGTTCATGACATCCAGTCTTACAAATTTAAAACTCCGCCATCTCTCTCCCCACATCCACCACTGCTGGGGGCTCACCTCCAACTGCGCAACGCTACGCGCTGTTAACATCCAGCTGCCCAACACTACAATGGCAGACAACAATGCAAACTAGCCACAGACTGCACACAGCACAGCCAGTGATTTTCATACAGAGCGCTACGTGGCGTTACCAATAAGAAAATCTAAACAGCCTACTTACAACATTATGATGTTGTCTATCGTGGTATTCCTGTGCGTGCTAGGACATGTGACCTGTTATACTTCTCCTTTCTTGCATTACTACTAGTTTGTCTAATGAACGTAGAATGTCTGGATTCAGAGTACTATTTAGAAATGTTCTGGCTACGAGTCACCAAAACGCGGCTTCTCGGGCCAGTACAATGTAGGCTGTTCCCATTTAAGTGAATCGTACCAGTGATCGTAGTTCGTAGACGAAATGTCACGTCTACTATGTCATAAGTCGTACAGTTAGTTATTATTCTGTTATCCCATAATTCCACTCTGTTCGTAACTGCTGGTTTCTCGTTTGTGTACTAATTGACAGTGACTACTTCTGGTTAAAAAACTGAGCAAAACCATTGCGTGCCTACTCTCTGGAATGTGCATGCGGCGTCCGTATTTCCCTTTGACATTCACTTGCTTAAGTTTTCTCACGAAAAACTGGACCTTGCATCCTTGTACGCCAGTCTGTATCATCGAACTGGGGCAGATCGCAACACTTTCCCGCTGACGTCTCTGTAGATCTTCCAAGGACATTAAAGCGTAGCCATCTCTTTGTTCTGAAATTAATAATACATTTTGGTTCGTACCTTTACCAGTTCTGGTATGCGCCCTGACAGAAAGGAAACCTTATCACTAGCTTCCCTTCCCCTCAGAAGGTGAGATTACCCGAAAAAAACCACACCTCCATATACGAAAATAACATTGTATCGATTCCTCAATAGTGAAAAATCAAAACACTTTAAAACATACTGTAAACAGAACAAAACCAAACTGAATGATTCCTTATTAGGTTGGGTTGTTTGGATGAGGAGACCAGACAGCGAGGTCATCGGTCTCATCGGATTAGGGAAGGACGGGGAAGGAAATCGGCCGCGCCCTTTCAAAGGAACCATCCCGGCATTTGCCTGGAGCGATTTAGGGAAATTACGGAAAACCTAAATCAGGATGGCCAGATGCGCGATTGAACCGTAGTCCTTCCGAATGCGATTCCAGTGTGCTAGCCACTGCTGACTCCTTATTAATCTACACAAGCACAAACGAAGTGCAATATGGACGAACAACAATCTAAAATCTTATCTGTCGCTGTGGCTTAAAGACGTGAGGCGTTTAAGACGGACTCTGGTCACCAGTCGTCTGTTTCTTCCTTGTTCCACTATGCTTCTCATTCTGTACTGCAGATGCTGCTGGGGTGCGTGACAATGTATCGACAGCTCCCTTAAAAGGCTTCATACGTCCCACGTGAATAATCGAAGTCTACATTGCCATCAGTATTTTAACATTGAGATGACATAATTTCCTCTAATTGGAATGGTCCATGGAACTGGGTCAGGAATTCCTTTGTTTTGCCTTTTGGGTATAAGGATTCGTCACTAATATCCATTGGCCAACATTGTTTTTCGATAACCTCCCAAAGCCCAAAGCACTGACCTATCTGCTCTTTTCGTTCTAAGACTTTCGTGTTTGAGCGTTTTACTTGTTTCCAAGGGTCTCGCAATTTCTTAGCAAACTTCTTTACTGATTCCACGTCGGATCCAAACTTAGGCTTTATCATTTCGATACGTGAAACCATTTTTCTCCCATGTATCACTTCGTATGGCGAAAGATAGTAACTATATGGTCTTTACAGTTGTATGCGGTGGTTACAAAATTTAAGAAACATCCCAATTTTCATGATTATTGCTAAGATAACAGCTCGTGAGTGGAACTCTCTTTATCCTCCCATGGGGTTGAGTGTGGAAGAGACTTGCGAATTCGGAGCAATCGACTGAACTGCTTCATAAGATCGGACATTAAATTGCTACCATGGTCTGTAATTAGCCTGTCTGGAATGCCAAATGTGAGCAACTAATTATTTACTAATGCTTTAGCAATTGTACTCGTTGTTCAGTCAGGCATTGCAGCCAATAATAAATAATGCGAGAAATGGTCAATTATAGTCAGTACGGTACGTATTTATTCCCTGCTGGTGTTTCATTAAGTGTGTCTAAAATGTCCATCTCAGGTATTTCAAACTGTGTACATGCTTTCGGCAGACGTTGTAATGGAATAAGTCGGTGGCATAGATCAGCTCGTTGGGCACAGGGCACGCAGTTTCTGACATACTAATCGACATCTCGTTTTCTAGTCCTAGGTCAAATTTTTTAGGCAAATAGTCTATCAGTTGCTCTTTACCAACCAAGGCCTGACAATATGAGGTCATGTGCCTGTGCCAAGACTTCATTACGGAAAATATCAGGTACTACCAATGTAATCTGCACTGTCTTCCTTTGCACAGCAAGCTGTTGTGCATCATGAACTGAAGTTGGGACTTGAACTGTTGACAATCAGCATCAGAAATTTGAGCAGTTCGCCATTCAGCAACGTTCGTGACCAGCGTTTATAGAACTACAACTTTTCTATGCAAACTGTCGGCGTTAGCGTGCCATTTCCCTAGTTTGTGTTCAAAATGGTTCAAATGGCTCTGAGAACTATGGGACTTAACATCTGTGGCCATCAGTCCCCTAGAGCTCAGAACTACTTAAACCTAACTAACCTAAGGACATCACATACATCCATGCCCGAGGCAGGATTTGAACCTGCGACCGTAGCGGTCACGCGGTTCCAGACTGAAGCGCCTGGCTTGTGTATTACCTCACAATCAAATTCACTCAAACGGGGTGCTCACTTTATTCATCTGCTGCAAGGGTCCTTCTATACTAATAACCATTTGAGAGCAGCATGATCAATCGCTACCTTAAGCTTTTGACCATAGAAATAACAGCAGAAGTACATAATACCGTAGATTACTGCTAGCATCTCCTCACTCGTGAAATAATTTTGCTCTACTTTGTTCAACTTTTGGTATGCGTACGTTACAGGACGCTCTTTACCATCTATTTTTGTCCTAGGACAACCATCAGAGCAATACTACTTTCATCACGAAACAGAATAATTTTTATTTTTTTTCAAAATCATGGAATATCGAAACAGGGTCTGATGTCAGTGCTCGTTTTAAAGTATTGAACGCCATCTGGCGTTCAGTAGACCATTCTAAGTTTGCTCCTTTCCATAACAAACGATTCAAAGTTCAGGCAAATTCAGCAAAGTCGTTTACGAATTGACGATAATAATTACAGAGACCGACGAAACGCTGCAACAGTGGCGAAGAATTCTGAACTGCTGGGACCAAACGTGGAATTGTTTTCACACCTTCCTTGCCAATTACGTGCCCAAGATAATTTACTTCCGTTGCTGCAAAAAGACATTTATCGAGCTTGCAGTTAGGTCTTCTCTTCTCAGTCTTTTGAGTACCTCCTCTAACCGTCGTACATGCTCTTCCAAGTCCTCTGAAATTATAATGTCTTAACTCTCCTGGGTTCTTCGTACTAAGTAAGATATCAGCAGAAATACCTCTTAGGAACACATCCAGAGCCCTGTTCTCTGCCTCAGGTAGAATCATTCTATCAGTCTCTGCATTCTGGATAAGTTCACACGTTTTCGAGTTCAGCTTCCTAATCCTGTCCAAGAAGGATTCCATTGATTCGTTGTACTTCTGCGATGGTCCATTGAGTTTTTTCCTAAAGAGCTTTGCACTGTTCTGTTCCAATACAGCTGTATTAGACACTGTTCTATTCCAATAGAGCAGTATTAGACCTTAGCAGTTCATCAAACTTTTGGGTTTTCCTGCCTCTTGGTACATAACGTACATTTTCACGTCACCCACTAACCTTAATCTAGCCATATTTAAGGACGTTTCTTCCGTACATTTTCCTAACTTGCAGCAGACTTCACATCACTAACAAAAATAGATACATCCTAAGATCCCTTCCCCGAAAATGGCGCTATGAGGTTAACTGCTGCGGGATCAATGGAATCGGTGGGTACATTCAACATGATTTTATTTTCTCCTGTATCAAGAAGTCCTGGCCCCCAGCGGCTTTCTCATTGCTCTGTTCTCCTACACAACGCTTCATTATCTTGCCGCTGTTGCGTTGTAGTTTGTAACAGAGCGGTTATCTGCCCCTGCATACTAAGTCGTTGCTCGTGTATGTCGCATTTGCGTAAACATCTGCCGTTATAGTAGTAAAGAAGGAAACAACAGGAGAAAGGAAACTAAACTATACTTAGCCTTTATGACGTATCATAGTCCAACGAGGTCCTGTTCACTGGCGTGCTTTGCTTCCAACCCATCTACAAGTACTACACGTAGATGACACAGCTTGAATATATAGCAAGACTTGGATAGAGTACGGGCACCTCAATGGCCGCTGCTTCTAGTGTCCCCACAGAACTGATACAAGTCTGTAGGCTCCTGCGTTCTAACAAACGACACTTTTAAGGTACTGCGAAGATCTCTGCGGCTCAAAACGGCCGTAAGAAAATACAGAAAAAGGTAGAAAACAAATATCAGCCACACACCGCACCGCATTGTTACGAACTTCAGCTCACAGCTGTTGACCTCACGTGGGAGCTGCATATGGTCAACTGCTGTTGCCTAAATGTGTAGATGTGCACCAGGCGTAGACGTCTCTACCGCTGATAACCACATGATGACATCACATATAGGAGTCTAGTTCCAGGCTCCTACAGTAGTCAGGGGACAGCTGAGCAGGATGCCGTGATGAGGACCCAGTTACACTCGAGTGCGCCATGAAAACATCATTGACAGTAAACACATTTATTACGCAGTAATACGGGATTTTCTACCGAAGTGCCGCACCACAGCGTGGCCGGAAGAGCAATGCCTAGTCGGTAGTGGAATGCTGGCGTAAGCTCAACTCGCAGTACTGCCAACACAACGAAGCGTCGAGTAACAACTGTTGCGTCATGGTGCAGCCGTCCGCCCTGGAACTCCGGTGACTTCCAGCTCTACGTATCGATCTCCTAAGTGGATCCGTTGACGTCGAAGATTTGCAATGAGGCGTCAGGCCCCAGGTCCAGGAGACAGGAGCCAGGAGCATCGGTGTGTGCCACACGAACAGGATGAGCAGCTGCAGTGCCCCCGCCCTCCACGCTCCACTCGGTCGCAGAGACGGACAGCGTCCAGGTGATGAAGGCTTCCACGCCCCATCAGTGATGCCTCGGAAACTAGCAGTGCAGCCGGCAGCAGCAGCGTCCTTGCACCCAGGCTCGTGGTTCCATAGATGATGAAAGGCGGCTAGGTGTGCCGAGGGTCGACCTGCACAGCCTTCGTTCTTACTGCATAGCTTTGTCTGACCCAAGGGTCGATACTACGCACTGGGCAGTCGCGAATCGGCACTCAGCAATCAGACATTTGTTATGAAGCGTGGGGTAGTTATGTCGACACTTCAGTAAGTGTCCAAGGAATAGAAAAGCAACTGGAATCACTCAACAGAGGAAAGTCCACTGGACCTGACGGGATACCAATTCGATTCTACACAGAGTACGCGAAAGAACTTGCCCCCCTTCTAACAGCCGTGTACCGCAAGTCTCTAGAGGAACGGAAGCTTCCAAATGATTGGAACAGAGCACAGGTAGTCCCAGTCTTCAAGAAGGGTCGTCGAGCAGATGCGCAAAACTATAGACCTATATCTCTGACGTCGATCTGTTGTAGAATTTTAGAACATGTTTTTTGCTCGAGTATCATGTCGTTTTTGGAAACCCAGAATCTACTATGTAGGAATCAACATGGATTCCGGAAACAGCGATCATGTGAGACCCAACTCGCTTTATTTGTTCATGAGACCCAGAAAATATTAGATACAGGCTCCCAGGTAGATGCTATTTTTCTTGACTTCCGGAAGGCGTTCGATACAGTTCCGCACTGTCGCCTGATAAACAAAGTAAGAGCCTATGGAATATCAGACCAGCTGCGTGGCTGGATTGAAGAGTTTTTAGCAAACAGAACACAGCATGTTGTTATCAATGGAGAGACGTCTACAGACGGTAAAGTAACCTCTGGCGTGCCACAGGGGAGTGTTATGGGACCACTGCTTTTCACAATATATATAAATGACCTAGTAGATAGTGTCGGAAGTTCCATGCGGCTTTTCGCGGATGATGCTGTAGTATACAGAGAAGTTGCAGCATTAGAAAATTGTAGCGAAATACAGGAAGATCTGCAGCGGATAGGCACTTGGTGCAGGGAGTGGCAACTGACGCTTAACATAGACAAATGTAATGTATTGCGAATACTTAGAATGAAGGATCCTTTATTGTATGATTATATGATAGCGGAACAAACACTGGTAGCAGTTACTTCTGTAAAATATCTGGGAGTATGCGTGCGGAACGATTTGAAGTGGAATGATCATATAAAATTAATTGTTGGTAAGGCGGGTACCAGGTTGAGATTCACTGGAAGAGTCCTTAGAAAATGTAGTCCATCAACAAAGGAGGTGGCTTACAAAACACTCGTTCGACCTATACTTGAGTATTGCTCATCAGTGTGGGATCCGTACCAGATCGGGTTGACAGAGGAGATAGAGAAGATCCAAAGAAGAGCGGTGCGTTTCGTCACAGGGTTATTTGGTAACCGTGATAGCGTTACGGAGATGTTTAACAAACTCAAGTGGCAGACTCTGCAAGAGAGGCGCTCTGCATCACGGTGTAGCTTGCTCGCCAGGTTTCGAGTGGGTGCGTTTCTGGATGAGGTATCGAATATATTGCTTCCCCCTACTTATACCTCCCGAGGAGATCACGAATGTAAAATTAGAGAGATTAGAGCGCGCACGGAGACTGTCAGACAGTCGTTCTTCCCGCGAACCATACGCGACTGGAACAGGAAAGGGAGGCAATGACAGTGGCACGTAAAGTGCCCTCCGCCACACACCGTTGGGTGGCTTGCGGAGTATAAATGTAGATGTAGATGTAGATGTACGTTCTGCGACGGTGGGTATGGCTACGATATCATGCGTCCGACTTTTTCCTCGCTGCCAGCTCTCCTAGCGGCTTCTGACTTTCGCAGCTTTACGTAGCAGAGGCTCCTTTCTGAAAGATCGGCACCCGAGACTACTGTTGCGTTATAGCTAGTCTTCCACTAGCCTTCCTTCAGACACCTTGCTTTGTCACTAGTAGGACGGTGTCTCTCAGCTTGCATGATTTCTTCTTGCTTCGTTTTCAGACTTAGGCACTTGGTCGTCCACCGTGCTGGGATAGCTTCCGTGCCCGCCGCATCTCACATCTCACTCACCATTCCCCCCTCCCCCCTCCCCCCGCCTTCACCAAAACAGCCCATCAGCTGAACTGACAGTCATTGACACATGCAGTCCAGCTTCTAGAAGGTGCCAACGTAGAATTTGGACGAAATTTTAATGTTCGCCAGGGTTACTATCCTGAGGTGTAAGATCTTATGACGTATCAACGAAAATTACGACCAGATCGAAGATTTATTGATAGGGGCACAGAATATTATGTTAGATTGAGAGTCATTGATACCTGGAGAAGTAACCGGAGATGTGCACCAGGGAAGTGTAGCCAGACTCTTCCTTTTAATGTTTTATGTTAATGACCTGCAGACTACATTAATAGTAATCTCAGGCTTTCTGCGGATATTGTAGTTCTTTTATAATAAAGTATTATTTGAAACAAAACTTTCACAACAGTGTAATGGCGGTCGAGCTCCGTGGCTATGGACTGAATTTTGTGAAGAGTTATCGCTACCAGCTACCACAAAGTTGTTGCTTGCTTTATTCTTCAAGCAACCTGCGCTAATATCCAATCAGATCTTGATAAGATTTCAAAGTGGTTCAAAGGTTACCAACTTCCTTTACATTTTCAGAAATTTAAAATAGTGCACGTCACAAAATGGAAAAACGTAATTTTCTGAGACTGCAATATAAATGTTGCAACTGGAATCAATCCGGATGTAACAATTTGTAGTGATGCGAATGATGTCATAGACATAGTTGTTGGTAAATCAAGGGACATATTTCGGTTCATTGGCAGAATACTGGGAAAACACAGTCGGTTTGCAAAGCACTACTGAGAAACGTCTTAGAATACTGCTTAGTATGTGGGAACCATACCAACCTCGCATACGGGTAGAACTAAAAGGGCAGCACGAGCGGTCGCAGGTACTTTTGACTCACAGGAAAGCTTCAAGGGAATGATTAAAACCTTGACGTTGCAGACCACTGAAGACAGTGAACTATCACTCTAAACTCATTAAAGTCTTTCTTTCTGTACTTCAGCTTCATATTACAACGTACGTATTACGTTAGAATTCTAAACTGACTTTGCTCAATCAGCACCACTGCAGCACGATTAGAGCGTTGCTTGTGGCACAAGAAGAAGATATTGGTCGGTAGGGCATATTCTGAGGCATCAAGGGATCAACAATTTAGTATTGTAGGGCAGCGTGGAGGGTAAAAATCGTAGAGGGAGACCAAGAGATGAATACACTAAACAGATTCAGAAGGATGTAGGTTGGAGTAGGTACTGGGAGATGAAGAAGCTTGCACAGGATAGAGTAACATCGAGAGCTGCATCAAACCAGTCTCAGGACTGAAGACCACTACAACAAAGTTTTCGTATATTTCGTAACATTGTGCGGTCATGCAACTAGAACGAATGTAATGATATTTAAAGTTGCCACTGATGGCTACATATTTGTTTTCCACGAAAGCCTGCTTACAAAGTGTCATGAACCGTTACTGATAAATCTATAAATAGATTACACCTTCCTAAATACCGCCCGTGGTGACAAGAATAGACTAATAACGGGCTTGTAGCTATTTAAGTAGTCATTACGCATGTGCAAAAGCAAATGGAGGAGAAGAAACCGAAATATGCTGTAGAATGGGAATTCCCCTGTGTGAAACATGACACTGTGGTTTGCAGAGTATTGGTATAAATGTAGGTATAGAAGTTTTTCAGATTTGACTGTTGCGAAGTCTAACAGGAGATAAATAGGCTACAGACCAACACAGCGTTTCTAAGAAAGCAGGATACTGTGTGCTTATTGGACATCTTCGTGCACTTGAAGTAAAATAAGAATCCGGGAGGTGGAACTAGATGCAGATAAAATGTAAGATATGATATTGCGCGAAAAATTTGGCAGAGTACTGAAAGACCATGTCGAAATAAGGTTACTGGACTAGGCGACACTCGCTTAGAATTACTGACGTCTTCAGCAGAATATTACTTGATAATGTTACACCACCTGGTACCTAAGAAGTATGAGACAGGCTAAATAATCTCAGGCATAAAGAAATTGTAATAATTCCCACTCCAAAGTAGGCATTTCCTTTTTTGTGGAAGTTTTTTCAGTCTTTTGACTGTTCTGATGCGGCCCACCACGACGTCCACTCCTGTGCCAGCCTCTTCAGAATATATTCTAATCTCTGACTTACCCTGCAGTTTTTACCCTCTACAGATCCCCCTTGGACATTGGAGGTTATTCCCCGATGTCTTAACCAATGTCCTATCATCCTGTACCTTCTTCTTGTCAGCTTCTTTCCTCGCTTATTCTGCAGGGGACCATCTCATTTCTTATCATATCAGTCCATACAGTTTTTGTCTCAAAAGCTTCATTTTTCTTTTCTGGTTTCCTCACAACCCACGATCCAATTCCATATAATGCTGTGTTCCAGACGTATATGGGGCTTTCATACGAAAACAAGACAGACTACATTACGGATATGGTGCGGAAGTTCCTAAAGGAGGTGCGTGTTGGCGTAGAATGCAACCTATTGTGAATCAGGAAGGAACAATGCCAACGTTCAGCGCTGTGCCGTCTCTCTGTTAGTCGTGCTCGATATAAGGCGAGAGAGTCGTTTGCGAGTCCGACTTCACTATGGAGGCCGGGAAAGAGGAACAGGGAAGTGTAGTGAGGTTTCTGATAACGGAAGGACTGTGAGGAAGTGAAATTCATGCCCGAATGTCTGCTGTGTATGGCGAACCCAGTATGTCAAGCGCGCGTGTGTTTGCGTAAAATAACCGAATTCGAGAAGGTCGGAAATCATTCAAAGACACGACAGACAGCTGACAGTGGAAGACATTCTGTTCATGTTGGGCATCAGTCACGGTATCGCTCACGTCATGATGACAGAGCATCTGAAGTTCTCGAAAATCTGTGCGCGGTCGGTTTCATAAGCCTGCCCAAGGAGCATAAGCTGAACAGACCGTCGACATCACTTCAGCACCTGGAACGGTATTACGATGAAGAATACTTCTCCTCTCTCGAATTGTGGCCGTAGATGAAACATGATTCATGATGTCATCATTCTGAGGCCGAGAGCAAGCGTCAGAGCCACCAATGAAAGTACATGAATAGACCGAAAAAATAAACTTCGGGAAAGTTGTGCTGACCTGCTCCACATTGACTTTCTGGAATAAGGCGAAAAAAAAAACGCACTGCGGTACGTAGACACCACGCACGCCATCAAGTCCAAAGGCTCAGGGATGTTGACGGGGGCATCACTTTGTTGCAGCCTCATGCTCGCCCACATGCTGAGGTTAACGCCTGAGTACAATCATAGCTCCGTAGGCAGCTGCAGACATATTTTCATGACGGCATTGACCGTCTTGTCTCACAGTGAAATAAATGTATTAACAGTTACGGCGGTTACTTCTGATATAATAAACAGTTTACTTGTTTTTTACCATGTATCTCGTTTTCACTTGAATGCCCCTTGCCGGCCGCGGTGGTCTCGCGGTTCTAGGCGCTCAGTCCGGAACCGCGTGACTACTACGATCGCAGGTTCGAATCCTGCCTCGGGCATGGATGTGTGTGATGTCCTTAGGTTAGTTAGGTTTAAGTAGTTTTCAGTTCTAGGGGAGTAATGACCACAGATGTTAAGTCCCATAGTGCTCAGAGCCATTTTTTGACTGCCCCTTACACAGTCTCAAAAACTTCTTCCTGAGAATAAGGCTCATATTTGATACTATCAGACATTTCTTGACAAAGAATACCCTCTTTCCCTGCGCTAATTCGCTTTTTGTGTCATACTTCCTTCACCAGTCAAACATTTTTTGCCTCAGAAGTATCAAAATTTCCTTCCTTTTTTTATTTCCTGTTTCCCAATTGGGATGTTAAGTCTGGCACAAATATTATTTATACCACATCTAATTACTTTTTTATTCTCAATCCATATTCTGTGCTTAGTAGACAGTCCGTTCTACTCAGTATGTCCGTAATTCTTTGTCGATCTGACTTAAAAAAATATCGGAATATCAGTCGTACAAGTTCTTATAGCAGACAACCGACACGAATGATTTACATTAGAATGGAAGAATTCCTACAAGACGACGTTGGAGAAGGTCATTTTCATTTAGAGAGGCACAAACGAATCAGTACTGACACTACGACATATGTTAGAGAATAGGCTCAAGAAAGGAAAACGTATGTTTAAGGTAATCGTAATTTTACTGGAAGCTGTTGACAAAGTTGACTAGATGGCTCTGAGCACTATGGGACTTAACTTCTGAGGTCATCAGTCCCCTAGAACTTAGAACTACTTAAACCTAACTAACCTAAGGACATCACACACATACATGCCCGAGGCAGGATTCGAACCTGCGACCGCAGCGGTCGCGTGGTTCCAGACTGTAGCACCTAGAACCGCTCGGCCACTCTGGTCGGCAATTGACTAGAATACACTCATATTATGAAGGTAGTATGGATAAAATACAACTCATACAGTAACCAGACGACAGTTATAATAATCCAAAGACAAGAATAGCAAACAGAATTCGTGAAGAGAGTAAGACAGGGTCATAGACAACGTTATTCAGTCTGTGCATTGAGCGAGCAGAAATGGAAACCAAACTCACATTTGGAAAGGTAATTAAAGTTTAGGAATAAGAAACAAAAATTTTGAGATTTGCTTATAACATCATTATTCCGTCAGTGACAGCAAAAGACAAAGTACAGTTGACTTGAGTGGATAGTATCTTGAAAAGAGATTATAAGACGTATATCAGCTGAAGTAAAAAGAGTGTAATGGAAAGAAACTGAATTAAATCAGGCGAAGATAAGAAATTAGATTAGGAAATGATATACTAAAAAATGAAGATGACTTTTCGTATTTGGGTAGCAAATTTATGATGAACGAAGTAAAGGGGCTATAGAACGCAGATTGGCAATAGCAACAAAATCATTTCTGAAAGAGATGTGTTTTCTAGCATAAACGCTTTTTGAACGCTTATGTCTTGAGTGCCATACTGTGCCGAATAGAATCGCACACGATAAACAGTTGACACAATAATAGAACAGAAATGTGGTGCTACGGAGGTATGCTGAAGATTAGATGGGCAGCGGGAATAACTAATGAACAGGTAATGAAACGAATTTTAGGAAGAATAAATGTATAGCTTTTGTTGATTGAAAGGGGATTATTAAAAGGACGCTTCCTTAGTTATCAAAGAATCATTATACTAAAACGTAGACTTTCACGGCCGGAAATATCATGTCCGTTATAATTATCCGAGCTGTTATGCCGTGGTCGGTTGATGAATTCTGTGTCGATTCCCAAGGTTTCGTCTCCGACTGCGGGAGACATCTTCAAGTCCGTAGCGAGCCAGTGGGTGTGTTGGACCTTCCATCGAGCTACGGACCCTCTTGAAGATGTCTCCCGCAGTCGGAGACGAAACGTTTGGAATCGACACAGAATTCATCAACCGACCACGGCATAAGAGCCCGGATAATTATAATGGACACAAAGAATCATTATTTGTTTAATGAACAAATTGCCATGTGGCTGTATTGTTGTTTATTTAATTACGACGCATGTTTCGTCCTCTTATGCCATTTTAAAGTGATTGAGTTTATGTCACTAACATATATTACCTGACATCAAGCTCAAAGTTGGCCATAAATTGCATATTCCCTCCCCACGGAATGCCAGATGCAAAATCATCATCTTCTAAAAGATCCGTAAAAGTGTGGGTACGTCATATGTAGTAAAATCAGGTTTACTTTTTTTATACCAAAGTAAATCTGTTTTTGTTAAACATGACTTGCTCCCACTACTATTTACGGATATTTTTACAAGATGATGATGTTACATATGGCATTTCGAGGGGAGTGAATTTTTTTTTAATTATGGCTAACTTTGAGCTTGGTGTCATGCAATATATGTTAATGACATAAACTCATTCACTTGAAAATAGCGTAAGATGCCGAAACCTATGTCGTAATTACATAAACAACCAGACAGTCAAATGGCGGTGTGTTCATTTAAAAATTATTGTATTACTGTTGCTCAGCAAAATCAAAAGCTGTTTAAAGAATCATTAATTTGGTAATGGGAAGACGTATTGGGGTAAAAAATGTAGAGGAAAATTAAAGCTCAAATGCAGTAATAAAGCGGTACTGAACTTTTGGATGAATATGGGGGAGCGACTGATTTAGTTGAGTTATCAATAACAAAACTTTGCACATTTATTGGAACAAGAAAACATAAAACTTAAGCAAATCGCCCCTTAGAGTGTCTCAGAAAAATACCTTTGAGTCTTGAGCTCGAGTAAAGAAATGGCTTAAAACACAGCAATACCAGAAACAGAAACAGAAACAAGATTAACGCACGAAAACCTGTGAAACAAAGCACCCAAAAAGCTTTGATACGCCAAATTTTAAAACCAAACATCAGAACAATTACAAAAAACTGAAAATTATGTAAGACAATTTTAGAAATTAATTATAGCAACTTTCCTTCTAGGAAGAATAATATTGGTTCCGGCTTTCGATTCCAGTCTTGCCCCCGGTTTGCTGCAATTAAACATCCTCCTCGTTCCTTGACTCGAAAATGATCTATTATCACCCGCACGTCTTCTATACTTTAAAATTAACCTCTGCTCAAACGCTTATCTGAAACAGTTCAGTATTAGGACCCAAGACACAACAACATGTTATCAACATCCATTTACAAGAATTTAAATAGTCATTCACTGCAGCCAGTTTAATCCAACCAACCAGTTACAAAAATTTCCAGCGAACTAAAACAGTTCCAGCACTATGGGTAAACGACGGCAGAATCAGCAAAACATCGGTTTACTGTACCTGATGAAAGCACCATTGTAACGACGCGGCCCTTGGTTCGCGTTGTGATCAGGAAGCTGAGCGACGTGTGAGGGTGAATGAGTGGACAAGTGCACGTTCGGAGGCATCATGAGACAACGTTATCTGTAAAACATTTCTTGTTAAGTAAAGTTTACAAAGTTTTTAGCTTCTTCAGAGCTGCGTCGGCGATCGAGAACGAGGCGCACGCACCGCGAATGAACGCCTCGTCAGAGTGTTGCTGTCACAGGTCACAGTGGCTCGGCCGCAAGTACGAGTCCCACCTCAGCCCTCTCGGTGATCACCGCGCCCTGCGCTCAGGTGGAGTCTGCCGATGGCGATGTGGGACGCCAATTGTCGAGCATAGAGGCCCTGGTCAACCATCACGTATCCCACATATTGACCAATACTGCAGCAGATGTTCACGAGTCGGCCAGGAGGCTCCGCGGACGTGTCTCGACTGGTTGGTGCGCAGATGGCAGCTTCCAATTCGTCCAGATAACCCAGCGGAAAAGGAGGGCTGGTCGTTCACCAGTCTTCTCACCCGCGACGACTCAGCAGATATCAGCAGCAGATCAAAGTTGTAGTATGCATCAGATTTGGCTGCCCAGCGTTGAAATCAGCAACATGTAGCAGACTGGCCATCATCCAACAGCTCGTCATTGTGTCACTCAAAAATTGCCATTTTCTCCGTTTCTTCGGCACGGACAGAATGGCAGCACGACAGACTATGTCATCTGCTCCGAAAGTTCGAAAGTTGAGTCACTACCTATGGTGCAGTGGCTCTGAGTACACGATTGTTTTTGTCCTCATTTGTGGGACCTGTCAGCGCTCATTGCCTCATTGTGGTAGTTTCAGTAATGATTCTAGGCTGTCGAGCTCAGCTGTTCGGCCGACGTTTGACTTTGCAGCAGTCCTCGGCCACAAAGTTAAAAAGTGTTACCTCACAGTGGCTAGCTAAGTAGTACATTGGTGCTTATGGTTCTGTCCGCCACGATCCCGATGTCTATTGCTTTGACGTCACGCCATGTTGGCATAACAATTGGCTCTTCCGTTCACCTCAACCTACTCCATTCCGAGGTCACCTACTTAAACAAAAATTTTCGGCCTGCAAAATAAAATTTATTTGTGGGTCACGGCATAATATACCGTCTCCACGCAGTCAGAAATCAGAGCCACAACTGCCCACTCAACACCAGCGAGCCAAATGTTCCAAAACGCCGAGTGTGTACTCTGCCCGATAGGCCACGAGGCCGGACCCCGGCTTCGCGCACCCCGCAGTCGACAACCAGAAACTCATCTCACCGCAAGTTTGCCGCCAAGGCTCAGAATAGATCGACTTGCCATCCAAATTACCGTCTTCTTTTCCGCAGCACGGCGGTCCATCTCTCGCAACGGCGGCCCAAAATTCGAAATCCTTTCATCGCCAGTGTCCAGTCACTTCTTCATGAACTCGACGCTTTCCCCTTACCACCTTTCCGGCAAGCCCACTTCCGTACACCTCCACGGTCCATACCTCGGCCATAGCTTCGGCTGGACCTATTGCAAGTCCCCAAAGGTTCAGTTCCAGCTGAGGCCCTCCATCGGCATTTTATCTCTCTCCTTGGTGAGTTTGAGGGCTCAGAATCTACATCGATGGATCACTGGTCGACGGTCTTGTTGACTACGCTTACACTCACGTTGGCCATACTGAACAAAGCTCCTTGCTGGATGGCTGCAGCGTTTTCACTGCAGAGTTGGCTGCCACCTATCGCGCTCTTGATCATATCCGCTCCTGCTATGGAGAGTCCTACGTCATTTGTAGTGACTCCTTAAGTAGCCTACAAGCTCTCGACCAGTGTTTCCCTAGGCTTCCTTTGGTACAGTTAATCCAGGAGTCTCTTTATGCCCTCTGCACCAGTGGACGCTCAGTAACCTTCATTTGGACCCAAGGACATGTTGGGATACCGGGCAATGAACTTGTTGAACGCCTGGCTAAACAGACCACCAGTAAACCATATCTAGAGGTTGGCCTTCCAGAGACCGATTTGCGAGCGGTCTTTTTCGCGAGCTGGGATACTGAATGGTGCACCCTGAGTAAACCAAAAATGTGTAGCTGTCATCCATGCGAGCCACTCGCAGGGAATCTGTTCTTTGCCGGCTCCGCATTGGCCATACGTGGCTAACACATGATTACCTCCTCCGTCGCCAAGCCCCACCTCGGTGTCATTGTGGCTCCCTTCTGTCGTCCACATCTTGCCGGACGGCCCGCTTTTAGCTGCTTTGCGGCGGACTTTTAACTTTCACAGCACCCTACCTTCGGTGTTGGGCGAAAATGCCTGAACACCAGCTTTTGTTTTATGTTTTAGTCGTGAGGGTGGGTTTTATTATTTGATCTAAGTTTCAGCGCATGTCCTTTGTACCTCGGTGTCCTTCACCATAGGGCTTTTAGGGTGGAGGTTTTAATGTGTTGCAGATTGGCTGGCTTCTCCGTTTTATTCTCATAGTCAGCCAGCCATGGTTATCTCTTTTATTGTTTTAGTCTCTTCTATCTTTTTCTTGTATCTCTCTGTGGTTTTCTTGTCCTTTGTTCTTTGTAGTGTTTGTTACCTTTCTGTCGTTCTTGTCGTACTTCCTCCTTAGCCGGCCGGAGTGGCCGAGCGGTTAAAGGCGCTACATTCTGGAGCCGCACGACCGCTGCGGTCGCAGGTTCGAATCCTGCCTCGGGCATGGATGTGTGTGGTGTCCTTAGGTTAGTTAGGTTTAAGTAGTTCTAAGTTATAGGGGACTTATGACCACAGCAGTTGAGTCCCATAGTGCTCACAGCCATTTGACCCAACTTCCTCCTTTTCGGTATTGTTTACTTCTTTCCCTGTATGATTGTTTTAACAGGAACAAGGGACCGATAACAGTTTGGTCCCTTTCCCCCCTTTTAAACCAACCAACCAAGGGCTCAGAGCACAGGCAATGCTCGGGGACGGCGTTTTGATTAAACAGTCTCGTGTTGTCCGTGGTGTGAAGGAGACTTGTTTTCGGTGTTGAATGCTGCTTGTTGTTGAGTTGCTGTATGGTGAGATGACATCATGTTAGTTGTGTATAAGCACTGCACATTTGCAATATGAATAGTTCTCATACGCCCGTTCACCCCGTAACGCAAAGCTTCACTAACCTCCAGAGGTAACGAATTTTTTTTAGCGTCTCGAATATAAAGGGTGACCATAAAGTCCCACTATCTGTTCAAAAAATCATAATTTGGAAACTGTTAGACATATGTATCATAGTTTGTTGTAAAACATCTAGGAGCCCTCAAAGTATTTCGTTCTGTCATGCCAAAATTTCGATGTGTGGCCTACTCGTCGCTCGTAGAAGATCAAGCCGATGTCGAATACTGCCCATACAAGGATAAGCAATGCAGCATCAACGGTTCTGAACTGTCCGCGTCGATAGCTCAGTGGTCAGCGTGGCAGACTACCACACCAGAGGAGCCCGGGTTCGATTTCCTGCTGAGTCGGAGATTTTCTCCGCTCATGGAATAGGTTTTGTGTTGTCTTAATCATCATCATATCATCCCCATCGACACGCAAGCTGCCGAAGTGTTGTAAACTAAAAAGACTTGCACCAGGTGACCGGGCCGGACGCTGTGGTCGAGCGGTTCTAGGCACTTCAGCCCGGAATCATGCAGCTGCTAAGGTGGCAGGTTCGAATCCTGCCTCGGGTATGGATGTGTGTGATGTCCTTAGGTTAGTTAGGTTTAAGTAGTTCTAAGTCTAGGGGACTGATGACCTCAGATGTTAAGTCTCATAGTGCATAGAGCCATTTGAACCATTTGAACCAGGTGACCGGTCTACCCGACGGGACGCCCTCACCACACATTTCCATTTCCAGTTCTGAAGCTCTGTTTACTCCAATGATTTATGCACGAAACGTAGCAGTGCCATTCACTAGCGTTGTGTTCACGCGTTCCTTGACGCACCCTACAAAAAAAAAAAATCTAATGTCGAGACATCAGTAGAGCGCGGTGGACATGCGATGGCACCATCACGACCCTTCCACCTCTCAGGATACATTGCATTCAGCACATCACGCACGTTCAAATTTCTATGTGTGGTTGCTCCATAAGCATGCAGATGATGGAAGCCTGCAGCTCTTCGATTGAGGTAACAGAAATTACTCGCGCATGTCGCAGTAAACGTTTCGCTCTACAGTTTTCTCTGCGAAGAGGAAAGGCCGTATCAGTCTCTCCAGCGTCAGGCAACAGGATAAATTAAGCTTCTGATTATCACGGATGTGTTCAAGTGTGTTTTCCCATGTAGAGTGTTGTACCACAAGGAAGCAAGGGAAAGGATGTTGTTACGTGTGGCCGGTATCCTCTTTCTACAACACAAATGCACACGTGGATTAATATGGTTCTTTATTTACATGAACTAGAAACATTTACTTAACTTGAATAGAGTCCATGTTTTGTGGCACAAGCTCATCAGTAATAGCTCATCAGTAATAGTACTCTTGCAGACTGATAGACTGATCTAATGTCAATATTGCTAATCTTGCTATCACTGTTAGTAAAGGATAAGTCTGGTTGAGGTTAAGTAGTACCGCTATAGTCACTAATCTTGTTGCCATGTACTGTCGTAGCCTGTGGCGAATTATACCCTCTCTGCGAGCAAACTTGACAGACGCCAAACTGGATGATGGAGTGAGGCCCTCCGGTCAGCGACGCTGGCCTAAATACATGCTGTTGAGAAGGCGTTGGCAGCGTGTTGCATGTAAGTGCTTCTCGTGATAGGTGCGCTTGATCCGGCGCCTACTACGCCATCTCTGTGCTTCATCTTTGCCGATCAGTCTGCTTGCGACAGCATACGCCAGCACATCCCAAATCCTGACGTTATGGCGATTTGCATCTCCAGAAATGTGGTACACTGCATCTGAAAACAGCTACTTTTCCAGACAGACAATTTCAGCATCTACAGCGGTGAGCATGGACATTTGATTTCATACCTCAGAGGACGAGCATTTGGCTGCAAAGCTTGTAACATTTGCACTTTGTTCGCAAAAAGTCGTAACTGCTTATGTAGCACTTTATGGACAGCCTGTTGATCTTGCTTCCTAGATTTCGCGAAATGCACGATAAATTGACTTCTGGAGACTGCACTGATTGCATTGATATGCAGCTTTCAGTGTAAACGCTTGCTTTAGACACAGGGGACATATACTTTTACGAAGGTGTTTGAACTACTTGTCCTTCAAAACTTTTGCTGGTCAAGTCCTACCATAATTTCACAATACCAGTGTCACTGATTTGGATTCTGCATACTAAATGACACATTTTCTTCTCCTGATCTGTTTCCATTTTGATGGACTCCAAGCCAATTTGCAAGAAAGGACAAAGGAAAAGAACTTTCAGACCTGCTAAACATTGTACAACAACCTATAAAATAAATAAAATAAATTAAAAATGTTATTTTAAATATGTTAATTATTCTATCTGTATGATGGTGATTGTGATTGCAATTGTAATTAATATTTTGCTTATCTGGAACGTGGACGTTTAATTATTCGTTATCAGACGCTTGACAATGGCTTTTTCGTAAAGGCAATGTTACTCGTAGTTGACCGTGAAATAAAACTGAAATAATCGGACTTCGTAATTAAATCGTTTCCAAAGACTGCTGCGGTAGGTGCGAACTCATAATCTAAATCTCAATATTACAATAATTTGCCAGCCATGCCAATACGTCGTACAGAGGTGATTGTCTACTAAACATAAAAAAGTTACACAGTTAGTTAAATCAGATATATTCAATGAATAAGCCTACAGTTCATAATCCTACTTACTTTTATAAATATAAATTCTTTACAGAATCGAGTGCCTAGTGTGGTTGCAACTCGCAGTATTCTTCTATAACATGAAATATGGCGGTGTGCCAGACAATAAAATAAAATACGTGCTTCTCGCACCACTTCAACCAGAGCTCTCCCTTTCTTAATCAAACATAAGAGTAACGTAATTGTGCTTTTGTTTTATCAGCGACACAGCGCTGCAGTTGTGTGCCATAGGCTTTATTTATTTGTCACTGATTATTTATTTAATTAATATTTCGCGTTTCCGAGGAAACTCACGCTCGGCATGCAAATGTGCCTTTATAAACCGACACTTCTACACGGTCCAGTCACATTAATGTGATCTTTGAATACGTTCGACGTCAACGTGAAATATGGACTCACAGACAGCAGGTGGCAGCACTAGCAGTGGATGCATGTCGGGGGGACGCGGAAAACAGTGCAGTCGTTGTGGTACTGCGGTGACGGATCGATTAATCTGACATCCAAATGGACATGATCATTGGCTTTCGGGTCAAGGGTGGAAGCATTTTCAAAAATCTAAGCTTGTAAACGGTTTGCGTGCCGCCGTGGTTACACTATACCGTGCATTTCAAAATGGCGTTATCCAAAACCAGAAGCGAGACAACTGAGTTGCACGACAGTGGTGAACGACGGCGGCCAAGATATGTACGGACGAATATACGTGCAACTGTTGAGCAACTGCCCGCGCAGGTGAATCAAGGGGCTACCTGCAGTGTCTCCTCAACGACCGTTCAGCGAACATTGCTGTGCACGGGTCTTCGCGACTGGCTGCTGATTCATGTACCCAGTCTGACCGCCGTTCACCGGTGACGAAGGGTGGAATTTGCATGCCAGTACCACTACTCTTCGTCCACTGAGTGGTGACAGGTTTCATATGAATCACGTTGAATGTCAGTCGGGCAAGCGGTCGTTGAAGTGTACGAAGTGAAACGTCAAGCAAACATCTTTCAAGGGTCGTCGGAACGGTCCAGGCCGCAGAAGGGAGTGTTACGGCCTTGGGAATGATTTCGTGGCATTCTCTGGCTAATATAGTCATTCTGGAAGGCATAATGGATCATCTAAAGTATGCTTTTATACTGGGGAATCGTGTCCACCCCTACATATAGTTTGTTTTTCTTCGGCACGATGACGTCTACCAGCAGGACAATGCAACGTATCGGATAGCCCGCAGTGTATGTGATTCGAAGGGCATCAGGATGAGTTTATGAAATTCCCCACGCCATCAAACTCCCCGGATTAAAACCCAGTCGAGAGTTGGACCTCGACTGGGTTGTTCCGCCAGGGTCCTCAATCGAGAAACTGAGTGCAGCTGGATCCGGGGTCGGCATGGCACCATATCCCTGTCGGTACCTTTCCAAAGCACACTGACCCCTTCCAGCAGTCAGCAGTGCAAGCGGTAGTTATTCAGGCTACTGATAGGTGGTCACATTAATGTGACTGGGCAGTGCCCCATTTTTTCTAAAAATGATTACGTGACTTTATGGACACCTTGTAAAGTGACTAATGATCAAGAGCGTATTTCAAGAAAATTCTGTTCGTCTATTCATTCAGGAACACCCACCGCTAAACAGCGTTGTCCATAACTCGCGACCTCGGTACTGGGTGTCGGCAAGCGGAACTGGCTGGGAGTAGGAGAGACGCGGCGCGGCCGCTGTGATGGAGCCGGCAGAGCGAAAACAATAAAGCGTGGGCGTGGGTCGTGCCGGCGGCGCCTGTGAAGCGGGCAGATTGCGCGCCACACCGCGGCACACAGCGCCGCATCTCGCCATCTCATCTGGCGGGCTCTGCCGCCGCCGCCGGATTTGTTAATTCCTCGCGGTCATTAAGTAAATTACAGCGCGCGGGCCGCGATGCGCGCCCAGATACGGCTCGCCTATTCATGAGTCCGGCCAGCACTGCGGCGATCCCACAGAGCGGGCGCGCACAGCTGGAAACCGCTGGCTGGCTGCTTCGCAGGCCGTTCGCCGGGCCCTTATCTCGGCGCCGTTATTTGCGACCCGACATCGCAGTTTCCACTCGATCGCCGACTCTCTTTCGCGAATCGTCCCGCTTTCAACGTATGAACGACTGGCCGATAAACAATGAAACCTCAAAGCTGTGAATCTGTGAGCAGAATTCGTCCACCATCGATAACGTGGGATTTTCTCGAAGCCCTATGATGACAGCATTTCCGGTATCGACAGTTAACGATAGCTTATTTTTCATTGTTGATCAAATTGCGCTGTTGTCATTTTCAAGCGGTAGTTGAAAGTGCATAACGAGAAGCCAGCTACCTCTCCAGTCACTGGAGATTAGAAACGAAGCAAGTACAACGCAATGTTGCGGGTTGCATACTTTAATAATCAAAGCACTGCTGTTACGTCAGTATTATACCGCCTTCCAACCTTGTCATTGTAGTTCCGCTATGATGACGAGCTGTGGCGCTGCGATCGCTTCATACTATTACTGATGTGCGCAGGAGTGTAACGCTAGTCGTAACCTGTAAGTCGAGTACACCATCTTTCTCTTGTATAGTAGAACTGTAAGAGGAAGAGACCGATTGACAGGATCAGATGTATGTAAGAAAAATATTGCAAATATCTGCCGAAATATCAGAGAAAATATGACTGACGATTTTATGCGTGAGAGTATGTGTGCGTGAAACCACATAATACTGGAAGCAAAAACGTATCAGCAAACATGGGCTCTAAAACACGTACCTTAAGATCTATGAGCACCTATTGAAAACTCTTTGGTATCCTTACTTTGAGAGGTGGTAGTGCGGATCAAAAGAAGAAAAAATGTCCAGTAAACATAAGCTCTAAACTACATGCCTTACCGCTATGAGCAGTTGTTCATTAGAAAAGATGTGTTTCGCTGTAGCGAAAACGAACAAGTACTCATAGCTCTTAAGGTATGCACCTTACAGCCCAAGTTTACTGAGGCGGTTTTGCTTCCAGTATCTTGTACATTGAACTGTATGCCCTTACGCCCTTAACTATGGCCGCGCGGGGTAGCAGCGCCGTCTTAGGCGTCTTGCTACGATTCGCGCGGCTCCCTGAGCCGGAGTTTCGAGTCCTCCCTAGGGCACGTCTGTGTGTGTGTGTGTGTGTGTGTGTGTGTGTGTGTTGTCCTTAGCGTAAGCTAGTTTAAATTAGATTAAGCAGTGTGTAAGACTAGAGACCGACGACCTCAGCAGTTTGGTCCCATAGGAACTAACCACAAACTTCCAAGTTTCCATTACTTATGATAGACCCTGTATATAAGTAAATATATGTACACATACATATATACATGTACATACAGGCATATAGAAAATGGACCAGCCATTTTGTGTGTACAGGTTGTTACAAAAAGGTACGGCCAGACTTTCAGGAAACATTCCTCACACACAAAGAAAGAAATTATGTTATGTGGACATGTGTCCGGAAACGCTTACTTTCCATGTTAGAGCTCATTTTATTACTTCTCTTCAGATCACATTAATCATGGAATGGAAACACACAGCAACAGAATGTAGCAGCGTGACTTCAAACACTTTGTTACAGGAAATGTTCAATATGTCCTCCGTTAGCGAGGATACATGCATCCACCCTCCGTCGCATGGAATCCCTGATGCGCTGATGCAGCCCTGGAGAATGGCGTATTGTATCACAGCCGTCCACAATACGAGCACGAAGAGTCTCTACATTTGGTACCGGGGTTGCGTAGACAAGAGCTTTCAAATGCCCCCATAAATGAAAGTCAAGAGGGTTGAGGTCAGGAGAGCGTGGAGGCCATGGAATTGGTCCGCCTCTACCAATCCATCGGTCACCGAATCTGTTGTTGAGAAGCGTACGAACACTTCGACTGAAATGTGCAGGAGCTCCATCGGGCATGAACCACATGTTGTCGTACTTGTAAAGGCACATGTTCTAGAAGCACAGGTAGAGTATCCCGTATGAAATCATGATAACGTGCTCCATTGAGCGTAGGTGGGCGAAACTAAAATGAGCTCTAACATGGAAATTAAGCTTTTCCGGACACATGTCCACATAACATCTTTTCTTCATTTGTGTGTGAGGAATGTTTCCTGAAAGTTTAGCCGTACCTTTTTGTAACACCCTGTATGATAACCGTCATGCCCAACGGTTGCATATGTAACGGCTCTGCCGCGAGTGCACATATACACTTGCGAACTCATGTTCTCGCTCTCGTTTCTTTGCGGGTCGAATCCACTTATACCCGACAACAAACTCAAGTAACGACTTTTCAGTTAAATGAGCAGCGGCAGAGAGTCACGAGGAGACTCTACGGGCACACGGAGGCGGCACCTTAGGATGTGACACCATATGACTCGTTGGCGAGTTTAAAGCAAGCATACGGAACTCATTTATGATCTCTGCCGACGATCAGCATGAGGCTGGCAAACATAAACCGTACGACAAGTAATGTTTTCTTTTTCTGTACTGCTGTTTCATCGCCCTCGCCCCTTATGGAAGATGGTTATGCTGCCAGCAGTACAAACATCCACATTTCAGCCAAAAGATATAGACGAAAGAAACGTGACTAAGAGGTGAAAATGGGACATATTTTCTTCAGAATTAAATTAAAATTAGTTCACCATCATCCCGCCCCACCCCCTCTCCCCCCCCCCCCCCCAACCCCCATCACCCATGCCTTCCTGTACTCACCAAAGTTTTCTAAAGGTTTCCGTTGGCTGTTGAGGCAAATGCCAGGACGGTGAGTCCCCTTTGATTGCCTCCCAACCACTACTGGTTCGTCTCGTATTTCCCTCAAGAGACACTCTACAATGAATCAGAGCTCGAACAGACTGCTCTACCTTTAAGGGCAGAGAATGAAATATATTCTTAAGAACATTACCAATGGTAAACCGCCAGTGTCGGCTAGCTGGGGTTTGGATGGCAAGAACCGAGCGCCGTAACGGGACGGATCTCGAACTATCTGTGCTATCCCTCAAGACGAGGAATGCAGCATTAGACAAGTATTCCAAAGGTTTTAGCACTTAACAAGAACAATCGCCGCAGTCGTCGCTTTGACGGAATATCACATTGCTTACCATTAAGTTATCGTAATTTCAAATCGTACAATACAGCTGTGTCTCGCTCCGTTCAACAACCTTGATTCTATGTTTCTTTCATGATCCACATATTCTTTTAATATCGTCTCTTATTTCTACTTCACACAAAAATTATTTAGTAACTAACAGATCACATACTGATATTGGTTCAAATGGCTCTGAGCACTATGGGACTCAACTGCTGAGGTCATTAGTCCCCTAGAACTTAGAACTAGTTAAACCTAACTAACCTAAGGACATCACAAACATCCATGCCCGAGGCAGGATTCGAACCTGCGACCGTAGTGGTCTTGCGGTTCCAGACTACAGCGCCTTTAACCGCACGGCCACTTCGGCCAGCACATACTGATATTAGAAAGCATCATCTCCACTACTATAAGATAGGGATTCCGTACGTTCTAGACACATTACACAGGATGACACAGTGGCCCCTAGCTGTGGGTTTTATGCAACCCGCAACGCGTTCAAATACAATGTGCAAATTTTCTTATTCTCTCACTCGCTATTTGCAACCTATTAGTCCAACAGAAAAAATTAATAGATCTATTTGTAGGAAACTTAGTATAGTTAAATTTTTCACTGGCGTACGTATTCGCTAGACACCATAGTTTTCGAATTATTCAAGAAAAACTTATAATAGTGACCTCCAAACACGTTTTTCTTGAACAGCTCGGAAACCGTGTCTGCAGCAAAAGTGTATCACAGTACGCAATTTTACTGTCGGCCATTAAATTTGCTGCAAACATGTCTTGTTCATTTTTTCTGTACGACTAATGGTCTGCACAAAATGTGGGAGAAAATACGAAAATCTCATGTGTGGATTTTGAAGGCGTTGCTTATTGCATAAAACTCATAAGTAGGGGCAGCCGAATCATCCTTTTTAACCATACAACCCCCTCCCCCCCCCCAACCCCCTCCCCCCCCCTCCCCCCCGCCGGCCGAAGTGGCCGTGCGGTTAAAGGCGCTGCAGTCTGGAACCGCATGACCGCTACGGTCGCAGGTTCGAATCCTGCCTCGGGCATGGATGTTTGTGATGTCCTTAGGTTAGTTAGGTTTAACTAGTTCTAAGTTCTAGGGGACTGATGACCTCAGCAGTTGAGTCCCATAGTGCTCAGAGCCATTTGAACCACCCCCCCCCCCCCCCCGGAAGGGGGGGCCTCGCTCGGAAGAGAAGAGTGTCTTTAAGTGTTTTCTATTATGCTACATCCAGCTGAAGCCGCTGATTCATGATAACAAATAGTGGGAAAGCTAAGTCTTACATTTCTAATAGTATCAGGCAGTTGCTATGGGATTAAGATCGAGTGATTTAGCAGGCCAATCGAGACACTAAAGCGTCCTTGAGTAGTTGTCGAACCGGGAAGGCATGCATCTGCCATCTGAATACGGCTGTTGTTATCTTGGAATACTGGAGTGTCCGTAAAATATTCATCACGAACACGTAGAAGAAAGGTTAACACTTCACAAAAAATCTCGGAGTAGACATACTGTTTCATTTTCACGGTAACCTGAATAGATGGACACAAGTCGATGTTTAAAAAACACTCTCAAAACCACCCCCTGTCTTAACTACAGCCTCTACACACTCCGCGCTAAACACTTCATTGAGCAATCTGTTCACTCGATGCCTTGCATCATTTGAAAACAGTTTTCGCTGGACCGCACTACACGCCTCCAAATAGTTGCTGTCCATACGATTAAGGTTTTCACAACCGGCTTTTTTTGTGCAAAAACAACTGTGATCATAAGGGCCCATGCCATAACCTTAGAACAGTAGTACGAAAGAGAAGTTGAAAGCGACTACACGTTAAGCTGAATGGACAGAAGGCAGTAGAGATAAGAACAAGGAGTTCCTCCTGGAGAAACGTCCACAAAATACCCCGTAGAGACAGAGGAGGTCCCGAACCAAAGATTAAATGTCCTTCTCATTACGGATAACAAGTAAAACACGGTCGACAGCCCACGTGTTGTTTGCCACAAGGGCCTATTGACTCAGACACCACACATACACTAAAACATAAGCGGTAAAAAAAGGTTGACGACAATAAGCACAAAATGGTGGGCGATAGCTGAAGAGATAGTGCCCAATACTCAACCTAGCTAAATAATCTCCTCGCGACGATAGGTATGAGAGGAGGTTGGCCGAGCTGCTGGAAGGGGTTTCATTTCCTGGAGCTTGTTTCCATGAAGAAAAGACAATGCCAAAGTGACACCACCTACCGACAGACGGTAAAAAGGAGATCATCCGAAGGAATGGAAGAGCTGGCGGACCGAGGTAGGAGGACTGCAGCCTTGGCAACAGCGTCACCAGCCACATTTCCCGTCAGAACGACGTGACTAGGAATCCACATGAACATCACAGCAGCTCCGCCAACAGCGAGCAAGTAGAAGCTTTTTTGGACATGTTGCGCTGAGGGATGGAGATCGACGTGGCCAGGAACCCACATAAACGTCACAGCGGCTCCCTCAACAGCGAACAAGTGGAAGCTTTCTTGGACTTTATACGAACGGATGTTACAGCTCCTGATGATTTTCTGATCTTTATGGCCGTGGTCGAAGAAACTTTGTGGTTCATGACGTTTCGACCAGAGCTACGCTGTACATTAATGGAGGTGCTCCTGGCGACGCTGAGTCTTTCCGACGACGAAGGAGATGCGAAATAAATACTGTGTAAAGTGCGATGGTCCAACAATCAACCGCAACAAAAGAGGTGCCATTAAAAATCTTGTTAACAGAGTCAAAAGAATTTGCACGCCGGAACACCTGGTCGCCGAATTAAAACATTTGGAGCAGGCTTCCAGAAGAATGGCTTTTCAGACAAAGGCGATCGAGTAACAGGATTAAAGGACAACGAAAAACCACAGCAATGGAAGAATACAGTTTTTCTCCCATTTATAAAAAATAGGAATTGATCAGCTCAACAAGATTCTAGAGAAACAGATATCAGACCGGTTTTTTAACCAATTAATAAAATGTGTCAAGCAACCTGATCTGTAAAGGACAAACGCCCTCCTCCGTCATGAAAAGGAGCATATAAGATTCCGTTTATCTGTGGAATGTGAATACAAGTCCAAAAGAACATAAAAGTGTTTGGCGACTAAGAAAAAACAGAAAAATAGCTGCAGCAGAGCATTCTCTTCAGTCAGGAAATCATGTTTTCCAAAACCAAAATTTTATCTACTACGACAAACTATTATCTGTGACTCTATGTAGCAGCAACCGAAATATTTAAGTGTAGTAAACATTTTAACAGAAAAGAAGAAGCCATGAAACGCAATGATCTATGCCTCTGTTGAACTGACAAATAAGTGTTCATGCTTACGAGGCGACACATGACAGTTAAGTTTTACCTCCGACAAAAATTATCTCTGCTGATCACGTTTAAGTTAGACCACGCCCACTTTACACTGTATTTATGTCACTTTCCGACATTCAACACGTCAGTTGGCAAGACTAACCGTGCCAGGAGCACCTCCGAATATGTTCAGCGCAGCTTTCGACGAAGCGCCAGGAGCTGAAAAGTTTCTTCGACGCGGTTATACAACCCAGAAGACTTATCAGCAACTAGTTAATGTCCAGTTTCTATGTATTGTGACTCACTGAAGACATGCAGCGTGCTACTGTGAACAACGGCCTATTGTGAGGACTCCAAAGATCCAATGCATACACTTCCCTTTGTAGCGTTTACTCAACAATTGGTTGAAAACAGAATTCACCGTGTGCAGCAGTTCCTGTCTGGTCTGAAATCGATTGTCACTGACACGTGACACCCACCTTCCCCCTCCCTGTCAGCTCGTATCATTTAAGACGACTGTTCTTATTCCGAATTACACTTGGTACCATATCTTCACTGTCTACAGCATTCCAGAAGGACCAGCACTTTCATTTAAGGAAGTGGCTAACTTTTTTTTTTCCGGTGAGTGTATGGTATACATGCTGTGCTGTGCTGGATACAATGTATTTCCGCAAAACTTTTACTTGATACATTGTCTAAAATCAGTTCCATAAGGTCATATGCACTTTACAGTATAAAATACACTGAGGTGACAAAAGTCATGCGATAGCTCGTATTATAGCGTCCCGGCCTCCTTCTGCCCGGCATAGTGCAGCAACTCGGTGTGGCATGGACTCACCAAGTCTTTGGAAGACGCCTGCAGAAATAATGAGCCGTTCTGCATCTACCATCCATAATTGTGAAGTGTTGCCGGTGCAGGATGTTGTGCACGAAATGATCTTTCGGATCATATCCTATAAATGTTCGATGAGATTCATGACGGGAAGCCTCGATGGCCATATTATTCGCTGGAATTGTCCGGAATTTTCTTCAAATTAGTCGTCACCAATTGCGCCGTAGTTATATGGAGCACTGTAATCCATAAAAGTAGCCGAACACAATCATTTCCAGCCAATGGTCAGTTCAGTTGGATCAGCGGACCCAGTCCATTCTGTGTAAACGCAAAATGGTTTAAATGGCTCTGAGCACTATGGGACTCAACTGCTGTGGTCATTAGTCCCCTAGAACGTAGAACTACTTTAACCTAACTAACTTAAGGACATCACACACACCGATGCCCGAGGCAGGAATCGAACCTGCGACCGTAGCAGCAGCGCGGCTCCGGACTGGAGCGCCTAGAACCGCACGGCCACCGCGGCCGGCTGTGTAAACGCAGCTCACACCATTTGCAGCCACTAGCAGATTGTACAGTGCCTTGTTGACAACTTGGATCCTTAACTTCGTGGGGTCAGCATCACTCTCGAACCCCACCATCAACTCTTATCAACTGAAATCTGGACTCGTACGACCAGGTCACGATTTTCCAGTAGTCTAGGGTCGAAACGATATGGTCACGATCCCTGGACTGCGGTGCAGGCGAAGTCGTGCTGTAGCAAAGGCACTGGTGTAGGTCGTCTGCTGCCATATCCGATTAATGCCAGATTTCGCCTCACTAACCTAAAGGACACTTTCGTCGTATATCCCACATAGTGGTTTTTTTTTTTTTTTTTTCACATACGGAGCTGCTTGTCTGTTAGCACTGACAGCTCTACACAAACACCGCTGCTCTCGGCCGTTAAGTGAGTGCCATCAGCCACTGCGTTGTCCGTGGAGAGAGGTAATGCCTGAAATTTGGTATTCTGGGCACACTCTTGACACTGTGGATATCGGAATGCTGAGTTCCCAGACGATTTCCGAAATGGAATGTCCTATGCGTCTAGTTCCAACTACCATTCCGTCTTTAAACTGTGGTTCGTCTTGCAGCCATAATCTCGTCGGAAACCTTTCCACATGAGTCACTTGAGTACAGACGACAGCTCCGTCAATGCACCATACGTTTATACCTTGTGTGCGCGATACTGCTGACATCTATGTCCATATCGCTATCCCGTCACCTCAGTGTATCTCTATATTAGAGTGTGTCTCAGAACTGTCTCTTATGGTCAGGTTTTCATTATTTATTTTTACTGAACCTCTGCACTAGTCCATTACGTTACATGGTTTACGTGGCTGAACACAAACTTCGATTTTCACTTTATAGTTTCGTCTCACTGTCAGTGTTTCTTCCATAAGACGACCACAATGTGTGTGACGCATTTTTCTGGTTTGCAACAGATCGCTGACGGGGAAGTATAGCGTGGACAGCAGCTCCACTTGAACACAGTATCGCTCGCAGGAGATGAAACTCTCGTGAAGACTCAGGTACCAGGCAGCTCTGCGTGACGGTGTCCGCATTATAAATGGCCAATGAACTTAACTAAAATCACAAAACTGATAGTCTATTATCTTCAGCAATTGTGGAGGTAAAGGCAGTTTTATTTAAAAACATATGCGTTAATAGATGTAATCTTGATGAAACACGTAATTCATACACCCTAAGATGAGATTTGAGACTTGTGGCGTCGTCGAGCTGCCGGTTAAATAAAATTCTTTTATTTAATACTTATGATGTAAATAACAATTTTTAGAATTAAAAGAATGCCGATTTATTAACTTTATTTGACATATAACAAATTTCAAAATTAAACTGGAGCTAAAACTGAAAGAGGGAAAAAACGATATAATTGTGGGAGAATGTGCAACGTATTTTATTAACCAGCCAGACATTGGAAAGTTAGGAGGAGGAATGGTTCATTCTCTGTCTCTTTCTCGCTCGATCAACGGAAAAACACAGCTACTTGCTAGAGCTTTATAAGATATAGATATATGGAATATGAGAGCGAACTGACACAAAAATCTAAAAGAAGTGTTAAGTTCTGAGTGGTTATATCGTCTGGCGGATATGTTAAAAAACAAAAGGATACTTTGAAGTGGAAGTAATGTGGTGGACAAAATCTTCTTTTATTCTCTTTCATCAAAAAACAGGAAAAAATTCGTAACGAACTCATCGATTTCGATGAGCCAGCAGTCATAATCAGACTATCCACACACAATGGTAACATGGAGGAGACAGTTGAACACTATAGTATAAAATCTGCCAAGTAACTCATTTGTGTAATGATAAAACTAGAATTAAATTGTACCTAAATACACATGGTGTAAGCGATGGCGTAACGTTTTCGTTTTGTAGTCAACATTAGAGTATCAATAGTAGGTAGAGGCTCAAAATGGCTCTGAGCACTATGGAACTTAACTTCTAAGATCATCAGTCCCCTAGAACTTAGAACTACTTAAACCTAACTAACCTAAGGACATCACACACATCCATGCCCGAGGTAGGATTCGAACCTGCGACCGCAGCGATCGCGCGGTTCCAGACTGTAGCGCTTAGAACCGCGTGGCCACCCAATCCCGGCAGTAGGTAGAGGTCCAGGCTTTAGAGGAGAACTCCAATCCCCTCCTTATCTTTTAATGTAGTCGATCAACATGAGTGACAGTCAGATTCATTAATGTGACATAATTTTTCTACAATTTCTTTTAATTTAAAAAATTGTTAAACACTATTTTTCTTTCAACATTTGTAACGGAGGGGGGGCGGGGGGGTGATCCATAGTCATATGACCATCTAGAGATATGTAACATGTAAATTACTGAAGAAGCAATAATTAAACACATTACAGAAATTAAATTAATAAAGAAGGAAAAATAATTAGCAGAAAAGAATATGTGTCCCTCCCTCATGTCTAGGTGGCTATTCATTTCTGTAATGCTTAAAGATACGCCGACGGCTCCAAACGATTCACTGCGGTTGGTATAACACAAAGGAACTGTTTTTAAAATCGTTTAACAGCATTTTAAATTATATAACTTGACGGAATAAAGAAAGTTTAATGTGATGCCGAAAGGAAGGGCTTCTGGAGATTGCATTTCATATTTCAGCCTCAGAATTTACTGTTCTTGCGGAAGTGTTATTTAAATAGGTTTCTTCCTTTCTTTCAAGCAACAGTTTTACACTTCGTCTAAAACAAATAATTGCAGGAAACAAAAGATAACTTCCTCATACCTTGAACAAAAAGATCACTCATATAAATTCACAAAGTTATTGAACATGTTTCCAATATGGAGACGAACTTAGACTGAGTCTTCATCCAATCAAATAAGGTACTTTCTGGAAGCTCTAGTATACAAGGGGGGGGGGGGGGGGTTGGGGGTGGAGGGGAGAGAGGGTTGCAGAAAAAGGAAGACGCTCTCTGATAATCAATATTAATGGAACAATGATACACCATTACAATTCACATTTAAGTGCTTGGCAGAGGGTTCATCGAACGACAATCCTACTACCTCCCTACCGTTCCACCCCCGAACAGTGCGCGGGAAAAACGAACACCTAAACCTTTCTGATCGAGCTCTGATTTCTCTTATTTTATTTTGATGATCATTCCTACCTATGTAGGTTGGGCTCAACAAAATATTTTCGTATTCGGAAGAGAAAGTTGGTGACTGAAATTTTGTAAATAGATCTCGCCGCGACGAAAAACGTCTTTTCTTTAATAACTTCCATCCCAACTCGCGTATCATATCTGCCACACTCTCTCCCCTATTACGTGATAATACAAAACGAGCTGCCCTTTTTTGCACCCTTTCGATGTCCTCCGTCAATCCCACCTGGTAAGGATCCCACACCGCGCAGCAATATTCTAACAGAGGACGAAAGAGTGTAGTGTAAGCTGTCTCTTTAGTGGACTTGTTGCATTTTCTAAGTGTCCTGCCAATGAAACGCAACCTTTCGCTCGCCTTCCCCACAATATTATCTATGAGGTCTTTCCAACTGAAGTTGTTCGTAATTTTTACACCCAGGTACTTAGTTGAATTGACAGCCTTGAGAACTGTACTATTTATCGAGTAATCGAATTCCAACGGATTTCTTTTGGAACTCATGTGGATCACTTCACACTTTCCGTTATTTAGCATCAACTGCCACCTGCCACATCATACAGCAATCTTTCCTAAATCGCTTTGCAACTGATACTGGTCTTCGGATGACCTTACTAGACAGTAAATTACAGCATCATGTGCGAACAATCTAAGAGAACTGCTCAGATTGTCACCCAGGTCATTTATATAGATCAGGAACAGCAGAGGTCACAGGACGCTTCCCTGGGGAACACCTGATATCACTTCAGTTTTACTCGATGATTTGTCGTCTATTACTACGAACTGCGACCTTCCTGACAGGAAATCACGAATCCAGTCGCACAACTGAGACGATAGCCCATGGGCCCGCAGCTTGATTAGAAATCGCTTGTGAGGAACGGTGTCAAAAGATTTCCGGAAATCTAGAAATACGGAATCAACTTGAGATCTCCTGTCGATAGCGGCCATTACTTCGTGCGAATAAAGAGCTAGCTGCGTTGCACAAGAACGATGTTTTCTGAAACCATGCTGATTACGCATCAATAGATCGTTCCCTTCAAGGTGATTCATAATGTTTGAACACAGCATATGCTCCAAAAGCCTACAGCAAACCGACGTCAATGATATAGGTCTGTAGTTCGATGGATTACTCCTACTACCCTTCTTAAACACTGGTGCGACCTGCGCAATTTTCCAATCTGTGGGTACAGATCTATCGGTGAGCGAGCGGTTGTATATGATTGCAAAGTAGAGAGCTATTGTATCAGCGCAATCTGAAAGGAACCTAATCGGTATACAATCTGGACCTGAAGACTTGCCCGTATCAAGCGATTTGAGTTGCTTCGCAACCCCTAAGGTATCTACTTCTAAGAAACTCATGCTAGCGGCTGTTCGTGTTTCAAATTCTGGAATATTCCATTCGTCTTCCCTGGTGAAGGAATTTCGGAAAACTGCGTTCAATAACTCCGCTTTAGCGGCACAGTCGTCGGTAACAGTACCATCGGCACTGCGCCGCGAAGGTATTGACTGCGTTTGCCGCTTGTGTACTTTACATACGACCAGAATTTCTTCGGATTTTCTACCAAATTTCGAGACAATGTTTCGTTGTGGAACCTATTAAAGGAATCTCGCATTGAAGTTCTTGCCAAATTTCGCGCGTCTGTAAATTTTAGCCAATCTTCGGGATTTCGCGTTCTTCTGAACTTCGCATGTTTTTTCCGTTGCCTCTGCAACAGCGTTCGGACCTGTATTGTGTGCCATGGGGGATCAGTTCCATCTCTTACCAATTTATGAGGTATGAATCTCTCAATTGCTGTTGCTACTATATCTTTGAATTAGAGCCACATCTCTTCTACATTTGCATAGTCAGTTCGGAAGGAATGGAGATTGTCTCTTAGGAAGGCTTCTAGTGACACCTTATCCGCTTTTTTAAATAAAATTAATTTGCGTTTGTTTCTGGTGGATTTGGAAGAAACGGTATTGAGCCTAGCTACAACGACCTTGTGATCACTAATCCCTGTATCAGTCATTATGTTCTCTATTAGCTCTGGATTGTTTGTGGCTAAGAGCTCACGTGTGTTTTCGCAACCATTTACAATTCGCTTGGGTTCGTGGATTAACTGCTCGAAATAATTTTCGGAGAAAACATTTAGAACAATCTCAGAAGATGTTTTCTGCCTACCACCGGTTTTGAACAAGTATTTTTGCCAATATATCGAGGGAAGGTTGAAGTCCCCACCAACTATAACCGTATGAGTGGGGTATTTATTTGTTACGAGACTCAAATTTTCTCTGAACTGTTCAGCAACTATATCATCGGAGTCTGGGGGTCGGTAGAAGGAGCCAATTATTAACTTAGTTCAGCTGTTAAGTATAACCTCCACCCATACCAATTCGCACGTAGTATCTTCTTCGACTTCACTACAAGATAAACCACTACTGACAGACACAAAGACTCCACCACCAATTCTGCCTAATCTATCTTTCCTGAACACCGTCTGAGACTTCGTAAAAATTTCTGCAAAGCTTTAGCCAGCTTTCTGTACCCATAACGATTTCAGCTTCTGTGCTTTTTATTAGCACTTGAAGCTCAGGGACTTTCCCAGCACAACTACAACAATTTACAACTACAATTCCGACTGTTCCTTGATCCAAGCACGTCCTGTATTTGCCATGCACCCTTTGAGATTGCAGTTCACCCCGTACTTTCCCGAGGCCTTCTAACCTAAAAAACCGCCCAGTCCACGCCACACAGCCTCCGCTACCCGTGTAGCTGCCAGCTGAGTGTAGTGAACTCCTGATCTATTCAGTGGAAACCGAAAACCCACCACCCTATGGCGCAAGTCAAGGAATCTGCAGCCAACACGGTCGGAAAACTGTCTGAGCCTCTGATTCAGACCCTCCACCCGGCTCTGCACCAAAGGTCCGCAGTCGGTTCTGTCAACGATGCTGCAGATGGTGAGCTCTACCTTCATCTCGTAAGCAAGACCGGCAGCCTTCACCAAATCAGATAGCCGCTGGAATCCAGAGAGGATTTCCTCAGATCCAAAGCGACATACGTCATTAGTGCCGACATGTGCCACCACCTGCAGCTGGCTGCACCCTGTGCTCTTCATGGCATCCGGAAGGACCCTTTCCACATCAGGAATGACTCCACCCGGAATGCACACGGAGTGCACACTAGATTTCTTCCCCTCCTTGGCGCCATATCCCTAAGGGTCCCATTACGCGCCTAACATTCGAGCTCCCAACTACCAATAAGCCCACCCCTCCGATTGCCTGGACCTTGAAGGCTGAGAATCATCCTCTGAAACAGGGCAGGCAGCTGCATCTGGCTCAGCCAGAGACAGTACCTGAAACCTGTTTGTCAGACGCACCGGGGAGGCTTTCTGATCAGCCTCTGGGGACGTCTTTCGCTGCCGGCCACGCCTTGGAACGACCTCCCAATCAACCACAGGCGAGGGCTCAGCCCCACTGCGGGTAGCAACCGGGGCAACCACAGCGGCAGACCGATCTGGGGACAGACGGGACGAGGTTGACATCCCCGTGATACCCAAGTCCGGCTCCCTACAGTGGTGCCCATTGGCAACAGCCTCAAGCTGCGCAACCAAAGTCAGCGCCGCCTGCAGCTGTGAGCAGGATCTCTCCACGCCAGTCACGTAATCATATGACAATGCACCGTCTACCTCCATAAGATAGGCAAATATAGCTCCCCCAACAGGGAGGCTTGCCGACAAAAATTACTGATGCGCGCAGTATATCTTCTGACACCACTAATTCCAAATCATGACGCTTATTTTTCGCATTAATGGGAAATTGCTTGCACTGGGAAACAAACACCTCAAAAATACGCCTGCTGTGTTAGCAACAAACTATCCAGCACTCAGAAGAGCAGGGATATTTCAGACTTCGAGGAAAACGTTTTATTTTCCAAACAGATCAGTTCTCTCCAGAAAGGTCCTCCTAAAACGGACCCTCAAATGCCTGTAGATTCCGAAAAAGTTTTTCTCCTGACAGGGAACTGTTTCCAGGGCACGGACCCATCATGCAAAAATAACAATGAGATATTATCTGTAATTATTTCAACACGCTAAGAAAATCAGTAGTATTAGTTCGGAATAATAAGTAAACGGTCGTTACTGACCCCGTTGACTGATGAAAACTTTCTGTTATAGCAAGAACTGTGTTGGTTCACAGTAACATTTACTTGCATGTAGAGAAAGATATGAAATTTGCAAAATGAAGTTTATTGATATTTCCTGTTTTAAATAATTTTGATGTCACTTAAATGCATCAATAATATTTAATCTTCAGCACAATTGCAACGCCGGAACACAAACCAATTAAGCCAACAAAAAATAACAGCTTGATAAATACATGGAATAAAAATGTGCAAAACTTATATAGTTTTAACTTGAATCTAAATTTTTCAGTATTACTTTAATTAAATTTATTCTTCAGTTACCCCAGTTACATTGTAAACTAACATTGGCACTGATTATTATGGAACAGAATTACTGAGGCGTTATTACTGATGAGTCTCAATCATAGTTTTAGTAGGAAAACAAAACTGGCAGTATTACTCTTTTCAGTATTGTCTTTCTTTTATAAATCAACGACATTCTGTTTTCTGTAATAGGAAAGGTTCAGTACACTAGTCAAAGTGACAATGACATAGGTGAAAGATAAGATCAGGTCGGTAAAGTTTTAACATATAACTGTTATTATTTATAAGTTCACTCGAAGTCATTTGGTATGCCTCGCAATGTTTCTAAGTTGAACGAAAATAAAGTGTTATAGTTTGTTGGAGATGTTAGGACGACGGCTTCGATATCCGGGACAATACTACTTTTCTTAGATTTATTATTGGCACATTTTAGTTATGGAGCACCTTGTTGATGTAAACAGGAGCCTTATACATCTTCCCACACATGTCTCAACCGTTGTGCTTCGTAATTAGTATTTTGGTCTTCACATGGAGCTAACTTCTCACTCAACGAGGAGCACTTGCGTCCACACAATAATGTGTCTAACACTGGAGTTGAGCAGTCTGACCTCACACACCAACAAATAGAGACGGTCCTTAGTCTTCGCGAACTATACAAAATCTACCTAACATCCCTTATCAGTTCCCTATCTGCAACGATCGAGTGTAATTACAATAGACGCTAGATTACAAAGGTAATTTAAATTGCAAGAAAAACATTAAATTAAATCACTTGTAAATAGCAGTAGAGGAGAGACATACCCAGGAAAGATAACCTAAAAATTAAAGATGTGTGTGTGTGTGTGGGTGGGTGGGTGGGTGGGTGGGTGTATGTGTGTGGGTGGGTGGGTGGGTGCGTAAGGAAGCATGGAATACTCTCACAGGTAGCAAAACATAAGCCCTGAAGCATATGTATGATATAAAGTTGTAAAGCCCAAGAAAACAAATTTAGTAATACAATCTTACTCGAGAAAGAAAGAGAAAAAAAGGTTTCAAATGGCTCTGAGCACTATGGGACTTAACATCTTAGGTCATCAGTCCCCTAGAACTTAGAACTACTTAAACCTAACTAACCTAAGGACATCACACACATCCATGCCCGAGGCAGGATTCGAACCTGCGACCGTAGCAGTCCCGCGATTCCGGACTGAAGCCCCTAGAACCGCACGGCCACGGCGGCCGGCAAAGAGAAAATAGTCACGCAGCATACCCGTTCTGCTCAACGAAAGGGAATGAGGACCTGCACATCTAAAATGAGTAAGTAGCACATAAACGAATGGGTTCATGAATGCAACAGGTTACTTTGAACATGTGTTACCTATGTGCTGTGCAATGGGGCTGTCTCCATAAATTCAGTATTCACAAAGTAATTAGTTACCAGGGTCATCACTTGCAATACTAATTCTTTTTGTACATAACATTGTATTAGATAAGTGAGACGACATAACACACTGTCCCATACCGACATTTAGCAGCTCAGCAAGCGATGACCTTATTATTATCAGTATCTGGAACACAATTAGCATGCAGAGGTAGTCTGCTTATTTTTATTGATAATTCTCAATGCCCGCTCTGTAGCTGCGTTGACGTTGGTCAGTGACTGTGTCTCATGCAGTTAACTTTCGTAAGACAGCAAGATGGCAGCCCCTCGATGGTGCAGATTAAAATAGGTCAATTTCAAAGAATGATTAACTTCTGGCAAAGGAATTCAGAATACGCGAGCTGTTGAAACAATTATCTATGATGTCTTCCCTCTATGGTATTTTTGCACGTTTTAACCTACCAAAGAGTACTAAAGCATCCCTCTAGAGCGTGCGGCATGCGTCGATTGGCTTTTAAAGCGTGCCGTGTGCGCAGCCAAGGTGTGTTCCGAGTGTCTTCGAGTCTTAGTTCGGCCGGTGGCCAGTGTACACGGCCACTGTTAGAGGAGATGCACTTTGTATACTTCATCAGAGGAGACCTTGGCCTGAACACGTAGTCCAAAGTGTTGTGATAGTGCCAGTTGTCTTCTGCATTCACTGCACCGCAAGTAGGCCACCGAAGAACATTTAATGTGCCGAGAAAAAGTCTGAAACAAAATGCTTTGAGTTGTCTTGTCTACCACGGCGCAAGGCCTTCCGTGTTTCGGAACAATGTCAGTGTAAGAGTGACTTCAGCAATTTTTATTTAACTTGCCGAGTATCATTTTCTCTTTCAGAGTCGTCGCAGTGCTATTTGGCTAGGGATGTGTTTTCAGTTGTAGCTGCCCTGCCATCATATTAAAAGAAAAATTTTATGTGTTTTATTGTAACTCGTTTTGTGAGGATAACATGCACAACCTATCATAACCTGGGCTTCAGTTATGCTTACTGTCACTGCGTTTAAGAAGTTAGTGGTTTTTTTTTAACGTTGTCAATCATTATGGGATTGTAGGTTGTTATTTGAGCTATCAAAAGTTTTTTTACTAATGGCTCGGTTTTATTAGGAAAGATCTACTATTTTCACGTTTGTACTGTGATTGTTCCATTTGTTTCCATGTTTTATGACACTTTTAAATGTTTGTCAGTTTAGAACTCTCGAAAATATGTAAAACTGCATCATCTAACCGGGTGACTTGCAACTCAAGACTTGATGACAGTGGCCACCTACTTATTGCAAACTGGGTGCAAAAATCTATTAGTACCACTGGAGTACATAAAATGTATGTAATTGTGTTAAGGCTGACGGCAAAAAATCTGGTAAATTTTATTTTTTATGCATTACTGACATCCAGCCAATAAATTGTTTTTCAACTTTTAGGAGGTAAATGGATTTTTTCTGGGAGTATCCACTCTCTTCTCCTCGCTCACTACCGCTTCAGTCAGTTTAACAAGCAATGTGTTGACTTTAAAGACAAAAGACAAAATTAATAACCACGCAAGTGTATTCCAAACTACAAGACTACAAGACTCAGCTTTACAAACCAAAGAAATGTCGTCTGAAATATTTAATTCTGAGACCTTTAAAAATTAATCTTACATTTCAGGAAAAGTTAATAGCACGTAAGTAAATGAAACAATATTTGATGCAAGAACGGGCTTCCAAGCAGTTCATTATACCATCTCTATGTACCTATTGCACTGTGCAGAAACACAAGACCGAATCTGTACCCGCAGGATAATACATAAAAATATTCCCAAATTAACTTTCTTGCGTTAAACTAACCACCACAGTAAATAAATCACTGTAGTGTCTCCTCAACACCCTAGACTTCCTTTAATTTCTTTTAAGTCAGTACCGCCATTAGACTGTTGCTTATTTACAGTCACATGATTTCGGTTTCAGGCAATTTATAACACTTAAAACACTTGATAATGGCACTTTGAAGCTGAAATCATGATTGTGCAAGTGTAAATATAACACTGTAAATAAACAACAGCCTAATGCGGTATTGACTTTATAGAAATATATTATGACTGTGGCCCCGTATTGTGAAAAAAAATTATTAAACTCTAGACTTCACTCAGATAATAGCAGCCAACAACAGAAACAGCACAAGGTGCCCCTTCGAAGCTACCATTCAGATAATAGCAGCTTCCGTCTCAACAACAGAAACAGCAAAAGGTGCCCCTTCGAAGTTACCATATCAAATCTACACAAGAAGTGACCAACACTAATGATGAACTACATTCAAACGAGAAAAACCACGCATTCCTCACATACGAGATAATACCATTGGTCTAGAGCAAATGGACTCTCCAAGGATTTAACTCTGTCACAGCGATCTAACAAAGCTCCACATTGTGACCTAGATGGGCCACTTTGGAGTAGTGGGATAAACAGAGAATAAGGGCTGTCTGCTTCGTTGCCAAATATATTCGAGACTGCTAACCCTCCCTTCACCCCTCCACCTACCTATTTGTGTAGAAGTGGTTATGTTGCACTTTTAAAATCAAATTAATTTATTAAACTGACCTCTCCCCTCCTCCCCCCTTCCTTTCCTCACCTGGAAGAATGATGAAAATTGCCCAGTCTTTACTGAGCTGATGGACTGGAAGGGTCTCATGAGACGAAATTTCAATCAGTGTCAGTTACATTGCAGATGATATATGTTTTATATATAAAATTCAATTTGCATTTTTATCAGTCTTCTGATTGGTCTGATGCAGTCCACAACGAATTCCTCTCCAATCCCAACTTCTTCATCTCAGAGTAGCATTTGCAACTTTAGTCCTCAGCTATTAGCTGGATGTATTTCAATCTCTGTTTTCCTCTACACTTGTTCCCTTTTGTAGCTCCCTCTAGTGCCATGGAATTTATTCCGTGATGTCTTAATAGATGTTCTATCACATTGTTCCTTCTTCTTGCCAGTGTTTTCCAAATATTCCTTTCCTTTCCAATTCCCTGGAGAACTTCCTCATTCCTTACCTTATCAGTCCACATAATTTTTAACATTTTCCTGTAACATCACATCTCAGATGCTTCAGTTCCTTTTTTGTGGTTTTCTCACAGTCCATGTTTCACTACCATTAAATGCTGTGTCCAGACATACGTTCTCAGAAATATCTTCCTCAAATACAGGCCTATGTTTGACACTGGTAGACATGTCTTGGCCAGAAAGCCCTTTTCGCCAGTGCTAGTCTGCTTTTTATGTCCTCCTTGCTCTGACCATCGTGGGTTATTTTGCTGCCTAGGTAGCAGATTCCTTCACTTAATCTATTTAACTACATCTTATTTGTGAGCACGAATCCCGATGTCAGGTTTCTCAGTGTTCTCATTTCTGCTACTTCTCATTACTTTCATCTTTCTTACATTTATTCTCTATATCGACAGCTACATCTACGTGATTACTCTGCTATTCACAATTAAGTGCCTGGCGGAGGGTTCATTGAACCACCTTCACACTGTCTCTCTACCGTTCCACTCTAGAACAGCGCGCAGGAAAAACGATCACTTAAATTTTTCTGTGCGAGCCCTGATTTCTCTTATTTTATCGTGATGATCATCTCTCCCTATGTAGGTGGGTGCCAACAGAATGTTTTCTCAATCGGAGGAGAAAACTGGTGATTGCAATTCCGTGAGAAGATCCCGTCGAAACGAAAAACGCCTTTGTTTTAAAGATTGCCACTCCATTGTATATATCATGTCTGTGCCACTATCTCCCCTATTTCGGGAGAATACAAAATGAGCTGTCATTCCATGAACTTTTTCAATATCATTCGCCAGTCCCACCTGATACGGATGCCACGCCGCATAGCACTACTCGAGAATAGGGCGGACAAGTGTAATGTAGACCTCTTGCACCTTCTACGCGTTCTGCCAATGAATCGCAGTCTTTGGTTTACTCTACCCCACAACATTATCTATGTGATCCTTCCAATTTAGGTTATTAGTTATTTGTAATTGTAATCCCTAAGTATTTAGTTGAATTTACGATCTTCAGATTTGTGTGACTTATCGTGTAATTGAAATTTAGCGGATTTCTTTTAGTACTCATATGAACAACTAACACTTTTCTTTATTCAAGGTCAATTCCCACTTTTCACACCACACAGATATCTTACATAAATCTTTTCAATTCATTTTGTTCATCTGATGACTTTACAAGCCGATAAATGACAGCGTCATCTGCAAATAATCTTAGACGGCTACCCTGATTGTCTCCTATGCCGTGTATAGATCAGGAACAATAGAGGGCCTATAACACTTCCTTGGAGAACGTCGGATATTACTTCTGTTTTACTCGATGACTTTCCATCTATTACTACGAACTGTGACCTTTCTGAAAGGAAATCACGAATCCAATCGCACAACTGAGGCGATATTCCATAGGCACACAGTTTGGTTAGAAGACGCTTGTGAGGAACGGTGTCGAAAGTCTTCTGAAAATCTAAAAATATGGAGTCAAATTCACATCCCCCGCCGATGGCACTCATTACTTCGTGAGTATAAAGAGCTAGTTGTGTTCCGGAAGAACGATATTTTCTGAATCCGTGCTGACTATGTGTCACTAAATCGTTTTCTTCGAGGTACTTCATAATGTTCGAATACAGTATGTGTTCCAAAACCCTACTGCAAATCGACGTTAGTGATATGGGTCTGTAATTCAGCGGATTATTTCTATTTCCCTTTTAGGGTATTGGTGTGACTTGAGCAACTTTCCAATCTTTAGGTACGAACTTTCTGTGAGCGAGCGGTTGTATATAACTGCTAAATATGGAGCTATTGCATCTGCATACTCTGAAAGGAACTTGGCTGGTATACCATCTGGACCGGAAGCCTTGCCTTTATTAAGTGATTTAAGCTGCTTTGGTACACCGAGGATATCTGCTTCTGTTTCCCATCTTCGCAGTTGTTCTTGACTGGAATTCGATAATATTTACTTCGACTTCTTTGGTGAAGGAGTTTCGGAAAACAGTGTTTAATAACTCTGCTTTGGTGGCACTGTCATCTGTGACTTCATCGTAGTTATCGCGCAATGAAGGTATTGATTGCGTCTTGCCACTGGTGCGCTTTATATGTGACCAGAATCTCTTTGGGTTTTCTGCCAGATTCCGAAACAGAGTTTCGTTGTGGAAATTATTAAAAGCATCTCGCATTGAAGCACGCGCTATATTTCGAAATTCTGCAAAACTTTGCCAATCTTCAGGATTTTGCGTTTTTTTAAAAAATCTGTTATACTTTTTTCGTTGCTTCTGCAACAGTGATCTGACCCGTTTTGGGTACCATGGGGGACCAGTACCATCACTTATTAATTTATATGGCACATATCTCTCAATTTTCGTCGATACTATCTCTTTGAAATCACTCCGCATCTTTTCTACGCTTACGTTATCAGATCGGAAAGAGTGAACACTGTCTCTTAAAAAGGCGTTAAGAGCATTTTTATTAGCTTTTTTAAATAGATATACTTCGCGTTTCTTTTTGAAGGTTGTAGGTGTTACGGTGTTCAGTCTAGCAGCAACTGTCTTGTGGTCGCTAATCCCTGCATTCGTCATGATACTCCCTATTTGTCCAGGATTATTTGTTGCAAAGAGGTCAAGTATGCTTTACGCTTCGAGCAGGCTCATGAACTAATTGTTCAAAATAATTTTCTGAGAAAGCATTCAGTACAATTTAGGATGACGTTTTATGCCTGCAGCCGGCTTTAAACGTATAATTTTTCCAGCATATCGAGGGTAGAATGAAGTCGCCACCGACTATAATTGTATGAGTGGGGTACCTATTTGAAAATTTCCTTCTCTATACTCATTAGACTGTTCATGCCACTCAGCAGATCCTGCAATCCTTCTTCACTTTCACAGAGGATAAAATTGTCATCAGTGTATCTTATCACTGATATCCTTACACCTTCAAATTTAATTCCAACATTGAATCTTTCTTTATTGCCATAATTTCTTCTTCAGTATATAGATTGAACAGTAGTAATGAAAGACTACATCCTGGTCTAACACCTGTTTCATCTGAGCACTTCATTCTTCGTCTCTCACTCTTGCTGTACCTTTCTTGAACCTATTATTTATTACCCGTCTTTTACATCGTTAGACGCTTATTCCAGGTGGACAAATCCTATAAACATGTCTTGATTTTTTTTCAGTCTTTCTTCCTTTATCAACTGCAACATAATTTCCTGTCTGATGCCATTATCTCTCCTAAAGCCAAACTGTCATATAACGTATCTTCAATTTACATTTCCATTGTTCTGTATATTATCCTTGTCAGCAATTGGGATGCATGAAATGTTAAGCTGTGTGATAATTCTCAAATTTGTCGGGACTAGCATCTTCAAAATTGTGTGGACGATTTATTTCCAGTAGTCATATGGTACATCGCCAGACCTACACATTCTACATACCAACTTGAATAGTCGTTTTGTTGCCACTTCCACCAATAGTTTTAGAAATTCTGATGGAATGTTATCTACGGCTTCTGCCTTATTCAGTTATAAGTCTTCCAAAATTCTTTTAAATTTTAATTCTGTTGCTTGATTCCCTATACCATCTATGTCAACTCTTGTTTGTTCTTCGATCACATCATCAATGAAGTCTTACCTTCACTGAGGCCTTCAATGTATTCTTTCCACCTATCCGCTCTGTCCTCTGCATTTGACAGTGGAACTCCCTTTGCACCCTTAATGTTAGGACCACTGCATTTAATTTCACCGAAAGTTGTTTAACTTTTCTGTACGGTAAGCCAGTCCTTCCAACACTCACTTCTTTTTAGATTTCTTCACATTTTTTTCCAGTTGTTCCATCTTACCTTCCCTTCACTTCTTATTTATTTCATTCCTAAGTTACTTGTATTTCTGTATTATTGAAATTTCCTGAATATTTTTTGTACTTCACTCTTTCACCTGTCAACTGAAGTATTCCTTGTGTTCTAGGCGCTACAGTCTGGACCCGCGCGACCGCTACGGCCGCAGGTTCGAATCCTGTCTCGAGCATGGATGTGTGTGCTGCCCTTAGGTTAGTTAGGTTGAAGTAGTTCTAAGTTCTAGGGGACTGATGACCTCAGAAGTTAAGTCCCATAGTGCTCACAGCCATTCGAACCATTCCTTGTGTTACCCATGGTTTCCTCGCAGTTACCTTCTTTGTACCTATGCGATCTTCCTCTGTGAATCAGTTTTGGGAAAGAGTTTAGTAATTAAGTCTTTTCTGAATTAGCCTTCATTTCACAGTGTGTCTGGACAGATTGGTTTGTACTATGCGATCTTTCTCTGTGAATCAGTTTTGGGAACGAGTTTAGTAATTAAGTCTTTTCTGAATTAGCCTTCATTTCACAGTGTGTCTCGACAGATTGGTTCAATCCGTTTACTGATTTAACATAAGACCAAAACTTCCTGCGATTTTGTGTCGAGTCGCAGATATTAGCTGTGTTTTTTTGAGTAAATACTGTTTTTTAAGAAAAATATAACATGTTGACTGTTGTTAGCAGTTTTATTTTTACATAGCAGCCTACACTTAATCTGCTTTTCTACATAATTCCCACCAGTATTCGGCTTGTTTACGTTTGTGAGTATTTGAAATACCTTCACTCATTGAACATCCCGCCGATTGTGAAATACGCGCTTGGTTTCCTCAGGACAAAAGACGTAGAAGTGTCTGAAACTCATCGACAGGTCAGTGAGGTTCAAGGAGAGAACATTATGGGCAATGGTATGGCATGGATATAGATGAGAGCTATTAAAGATGGCCGTACGAATGTGCATAATGAACGAAATGGCGACGTTCGGTCAGTACTTACGATTTCATGCAAAAACTTGAGGAAAAATGTGAGAGAACGAGGACCTTACGATGTCGATGTTATAGGATGAGTTTCCTCAAGCGCCAAGAAGTGTGCTTTGTGCAGTTGTTTCCTAATCAGGCGACAGATTTCTATAAGGATGGTACTCAAAAGCTGTGTGCACGATACGATAAGTGCCTTAATATTGGTGGGAATAGTGTAGAAAAATAGAGTAACGTATAGATTTTCGTGTAAACATAAAATTTGTAAGAAAAGTCTACTTTTTTATTTTTATTTCAAGACGGTATTTACTTAAAAAACATGCCTGTAGAATTTTATTTTCGAATTCGTTGAACGCCTCACACATGGATCTCCTTACGTTGATTTTGGTTTCATTTAGTTTTGCGTTCCCTGTGGGACTTTGGTTGCTTTACTTTCATAGCAGCTTTCTTAAGAGTTTGTTGAACCGCAGCATATGCCTGTCTAAAGCGTGTTGTACAATGTTCCTGAACTTTGTCCATTGACGCTCAACACTGTCAGTGATGGATATGAAAACTTCATGTTGACTTGTCAGGTAATCCAAAATCTGTTTTTTTGGCGCTCTTGCAACACAGAAAGATCTTTTTACTTCTCTTCATATTCCTGACTTCTTGACATTCAGTGTCAAGTATGTGACTTAGTGTATCTGGGAACGACAAGCAGGAATTTCATAACTAGGTATAAAGCACATATAAGGAGGTGGAAGTATTAAAACAGCCGTTCTACCTTTTCTGAACACCTCATAAAATATGAACATGCTACGTCCAAAATGGTACAGGACATCAAAATTATTACAGTGAACAATTACACAGAAAAACTCCTGAAATTACAGGAAATCTGTCATATACAAAGAGTTCTTGCAATGAAAAAGAAAGTAATTAATGACCAAATCAATATAAGCAATAACTCACTGATCATGTGAGACAGTAAAACAATGACAAACAGAAATGTAAAACATAACCACACTAAATAATTAATCAATCAACTCTCTCTCTCTCTCTCTCTCTCTCTCTCTCTCTTTTACACATACACACACACACACACACACACACACACAGACACACACATACACACAGCCGGCCGGCGTGGCCAAGCGGTTCTAGGCGCTTCAGTCCGGAACCGTGCTATTGCTACGGTCGCAGGTTCGAATCCTGCCTCGGGCATGGATGTGTGTGACGTCCTTAGGTTAGCTAGGTTGAAGTAGTTCTAAGTCTAGGGGACTGATGACCTCAGATATTAAGTACCATAGTGCTTAGAGCCGTTTGAACCATTTGTGACGAAGCCTCGCGGGAAGCTGTAGAAGGGGAATGTTTCTTCCATGAGAAAGCCTCTATCTACGACAACGCCCCTTTCGATGGCAACGCTGGTTCTCTCGGCAATTAGTTTTTGCCTCAAAGCCCATATTTTTCTGATTTGGCAGTCACAACTTCTTCTTCTTTCCTCGTAGCAAGAAAATTTGTATGTGATATTACAGGTACTGCGAGACTCTGAAAAAACTCAAATGGGCAATTCAGAACCGGAGAAGAGGGATGTTGAGCAAGGGCGTACACATTCTCCACGACAACACTCGCCCACACATCGCTCGGCAAATCGTTGCTCTCCAGCAACAGTTTCAGTGGAACACAATTACCCACCCACCCTATAGTCCTGACTTGGCGCCCAATTACTATCACCTGTTCCCTAGGTTAGAAGAACATTTGGCCGGAAAGCGATTCAGCTCCGACGACGAGGTGAAAGAAGAGGTTCATAACTTTCTGAACAGCATGGCGGCGAGCTGGTATGATATGGGCATCCAAAAACTGCCACAGCGTCTACAAAAATGCATCGACAGAAATGGTGATTATGTCGAAAAATAGCTACATGTTCAAGCTGTAAACTGATGTAAGCCATTGTAGAAATAAACAGGTCTATGTACTTATGAAAAAATAAGAGACCTTACTTTTGGGATTACCCTCGTAATCTCCCAGGAAGCTTAACAAGTTTGTAGCTCGCAGCTTGACTTTTTCGGGGTGATAATTACAGTTTGGTGACTGCTGCTCTTAGGAACATGAATGTACGTAATAGGGATGTTTGCTTCATTGTGAGCACATCTTATATACTAGTGTAATGGGTCACCTAAAATCAACGTACCCCTTGTTTCTAACTTTTTCTAAGTATGCCGCGCTTCGGTAGCCTGAACTAGCATCGAAAGCCGATGTCCCTTGACTGGCCGCATAGTGTTTTTCCACAAAACTATCGAGAACTACGTATAAAGACATTTTGTTTGTATGTTCTGAGGATGGGCTCAGGCCGAAACGCATGGTATGTAAAAAAAATTAGGAACAAGGGATCTCTTTTTAAGTGACGCATTAGAGCAGTATATAAGAAGTCTTCACCTTTTACTTTATGGTCACAGACCTCTTACACGATTTTATGTCACAACTTCAGTTCGTTTCATTCAATTTACTATAAGCAATCGACTCCAAATTTCTAGAAGCTATCTCAAAATTACATCATGACGTAGAATAGGTGAATTCCTGCGTTTTATCGGCATTTTTTAATGCAAAATGCGCACGACCGCAACGAAAGCACTCTGTTGGCAGACCTGAGTAGCAGCAGGTAGTCGGCTGGCTGTCCGCGTCCAGTGAATACATGTATAAAATTATTTGTGGCCGCAATCGCTCCCGCAGCGGGGTGGAGAGGCTGTTTGTTAACAAAGCGGGCGCCATCCATCTGCCCCCGTGACGGATGCCGGCGCATCCATCGCCGTCAGCGACCCCAGCCGGCAGCCGGGGGCGGTGCTGGGCGCCCTCGCCGCTCTTTCACCTCGCCAACTCACCACAGGCGCTCTGCGGTTTTCTAACTACACCTGTGTTTTCAGTTTCCTTTTATAAACAGTGGTAATGAATCACTGAGTCATTTAATATGGAGCGTTTCAAATAGTTTCATACCAGGATTATAACTTACGACAAAAACGTTTTTATTTTCAAAAGAACCATCCAATTTCAGAAGAGTATAAAAAAGGTGATTATATTCTGAGGTGATTAGTCATGGGCTAAATCCTAATACCTTGGCGGACCTTCTTTTCTCCAACGTAATGCAGCAACTTTGAGATTGCATGGACGCAACAAGTCGTTGTAAGTCCACTACAGACAAAGCCGACCATAATTGCAAAAGTGTTGCGGTTGCAAGGTTTGTGCACGAACTGTCCTCTCGAATATGTACCATAACTGTTCAATAGGATTCCTGTCGGGCGACCTGGGAGCCCAGATCATTCGCTCTAACTGTCCTGCATGTTCTTCAAACCAATCATATACAATTGCGGCTCGGTGACATGGCACCTCGTCATCCATAAAAATTCCATCGTTGTTTGGGATTACAGACTCCACGAATGGCTGAAAATGTCTTCCGAGTAACCGAATATAACCATTTCCAGTCAATTATCGGTTTAGTTGGACCACAGGATACAGTTCATTCCATGCTGTTGGTTGGTTGCTTGTGGGTGGAGGGGAGGGGACCAAACAACGAGGTCATTGGTCCCGTGGTCGAATATGGGAGAAATTAACAGAGGAACACACAGACAGTACTGCCAATCACTGGGAAGGGATACGGGCAAGCAAAGAGGGACGTCAAAATAGCAGAAAGAGGAAAGAATAGGTGGGGGCGTTGTGAACAGAGAGAGCAGGGGTGCCCCAGAAACGCTACATGTGGAGTGTCACCACCTGCGCCAACGATTCGTCCGAACACCCACACGATGCCATTATCACGATATAACAAGGACACCAGGGGAAGAAGACATGAAAATGGGAAACTAAACAGTACAATAGTCTGCAGAACCTGGTCATTGGAGACAAGGTCATGGTCTCCATAACCAAGGCCTACGCTGAGGATCCCGAATTCCAGGGGGAACTTAAATCTGAGAGGACAAACAAGTTTCGCCAATAAAACCGAGGACAGACGTAACCATGCAGGGTGTCCGCTAACACCCGAGACAAGGAAGGTGGGAGAGCATATTTAGTGTGAAACGCCAAAAGGCAGGGACAGTCTAGCAAAATATGGGTCACCGTGATGGGAGCCCCACAACTACAAAGGGTGGGCGGGCTGGGGGAGGGGGGGGGAGATACTTGTTGCGAAGTGGAAAACCATAGGTTAACCTAGTATGGCCACTACAAAGACGGCAGAAGATGATAGATTCCCACTGGGAGAGGCAGAGGGAAGAACGCCATGTGGTGGGAGTGACCGCGAAGTTCATCACACAGGACGGTAGCGTCCCAAGAGTTGGCCCACGATTGAGCAAAAACGAATTTGATGTAAAGCCACAAATCCGGTTGCACAGGGGGGACAGAGAACAGAGAGTAGGTGGCCGCCCCCTCAGACAGATGATCAGTTAGTTCATTATCCAGGACACCTACGTGGCTAGGAGCCCAAAGGAAATCAACTGCCAAGCTCTCCGAGAAGGATAGCTGAGACCAAGAGGTGCCGAGAAAATTTCCGAGTGATAGCCACTCATTGAGTCTGAACACTACAAACCTTAGGTGAATGAGGACTGTTTAATAAAGCAGAAAGCCCGATAGATGGCCGTCAGTTCTTCAGTAAAAACTCCACAGGTGGCAGGCAAGAAATGGTGTTCCATGCAAATAGAAGACGTGAAGGCGCATCCTATGTGATCAGAGGATACAGAGCCATCAACTTAAAAAACAATGGCATCTTGAAACTCCCACATTCGGAACAAACAATGGAACACCACTGGAGTAATGGAGCCTTTCAGACCACGGGAAAGATCCATCTGAACCCGTTACCAAGAAACTAACCAAGGGTGGTGGTCAGGAGAGAACGTGGGGAAGTGGAAAAAGCGGGAAGATGGAAGTCACAGCAGTGGAAAAACCCTACTGATAAACCCACCTGAGAGTGTGCAGAAGGCGGGCAGCGGCTCAAAGCCCTGAAAAAAAATAGTAAGAGATGTGAGCAGGAGAAGAGCGAATAGCAACGGCATAGGAAACCAGGAACTGGGACCGCTGAGTCGAAAGGGGAGGGATCCCAGCATCAACCAGAAGACAATCTACCGGGCTAAAGTCACTGGCTAAACCAGGAGGAGCAGCATGGGAGGGGCAGCTGACCCCTAAACTTGACAACCATAGTACAGATGAGACAGAACTAATGCCCAGTAAAGGAGAAGAAGGGTTGAACGATTTGTGCCCCAAGAGTTGTGAGCAAGGAAATAAAGGACATTGAGTTTACGAAAACAGCCAACCTTCTGATGACAGACATGTGACAAGCAAGTAAGCTCGTTGTCGAAAAGAAGACCCATGAAACGCAACTGGGGGTAAACAGTCAGGTGTTGAGTGTTGAGGTAGAGCTACATATCAGGATAGACAATAGTACAGCGACAGAAATGTATCACCCTAGACTTGAGGGGAGAAAATTGAAAACTGCAAAAGTGTCGAAGTGGAGGCACTCTGAATGATACCCTGGAGCTGTCGTTCCGCAGAGGCCATCAAATGGGATCCAGCCCAAATAGAGAAATCATTCACGTACAGAACAGGGGTTATGAACAGTGCGGCAGATGTCTCAAGTGCGTTAATAGTGATGACAAAAAGACCGACACTTAAACTCCCAAATTCGGAACAAACAATAAAACACCACTGGGAACTAAGAACAGTGCCGACCCAGAATCTGAACACTCCAAGAGACAGGAACCGGCGAATAAAAATCAGGAGGGGGGGGGGGCTCTGAAGAACACACTCATGGAACATAAGGAAGAGATATTGTCGTTGTGGAGCATTGAAGTTTTGAAGCATTTGTAATGGATAGTCAGCGCCAGGAGCGGAATCGAAGGAAGTAGGTAGGGCCAGATGAAGGCCCCATTCAGTAAAATATTCATTGTTGGATTTCGCCTTACGAGGGGTAAAACATAAGCAGGAAGCTCCAGCTCGCTGTTTCCGGAGAAGGAAGGCAGCTGGAAAGGAGGCTGACGCCAACGCCATCACAAAATGGATCACGAGGTGTTCCGCAAGAGCTGATCGATCTGTACAAAGGCCACCACGGAGGGCAAGGCCTGGAATGGAAGAATGTGACTGATAACCTTGGATAGTGCGATGCATAGCCCACACCTGTGACAAAGGGACAGAAGCATCTAGAGAGAAGACAAAGCATTCCCAACACACCTCCTAGCTCTGTTTCATTAAGTAAATGGGTTTGGCACAAAGATGTTTAAAGGTAATAAGACTGGTGGAGGTTACAAGGCATGACAACGATCATGAGTAGTGGTGGCAATGGCTGTGCTTCACCATGGAACTAGCTGATGGCAAACGGGTCTGTCAGGTGGGGAACAGCAATTTCTGGTGGTGCAGAATATTTCATTGAACAGATATATAGAGGCCAGTTAGCATGATGGAAAACCTGGGCGGTAACCTGGTCATCAGAGGGCAGGAAGGAAACGAGAGAATTAATGGAAAGTGGTCACTATCATAGAGGTCATCATGTCGTGACCATAGCAAGGAAGGAAGAAAAGGAGGGGAAGAGAGCAAGAGAACAGTGCTAGAGAAAGTGCCACATGAAGCACTATCGTTAAGAAGGCACAGATCGAGGTCTGCAAGAAATTGATCAATGAGGAGCCCAAAACTAGATGAGAAATCACTGTCCAGAAAGGGTGATTGGCATTAAAATCTTCAAGAAGGAGGAAGGGAGATGGTGTTGCTGAAGGAATGCAGTTAGGGCAGCAGATGTAGGTGGCCTGTCGAGAGGGAGATAGAGATTGCAAACTGTGACTGTAGAGGCCAAGTGTATCCATACGGTAACTGTTTCCAATGTGGTATGAAGCGGGATCCAAGTATAAAAATATCTGTACGAGCCCACGAGTAAACAACGCCACCAGAAGACTAAAAAAAACTGATCCAGTTCCGATAGAAAGCACAGAACCTACAAAGGGTCAGTGAATGGGCATCAGTAAAATGAGATTCCTGGAGAACTACAGAAGCTACCAAATAAAAGGCAACTCTGGGAGGTGACAGTAGAATCCATTACAGTTCCATTGAATAAGCACAGAGCAGGTATCCAAATGAAACGTGAATTATCCATCATTAAGGAGGATCGGGGTGACATCCATGAATAAGAAGTCAGACACGTTGCGAGAGAAGAGATGGCACCTCTGGGGGCATTGGAGGAGCCTTGACCTGGGACTTACGTTTCTTCTCCTTCTCTTTCATAGTCTGAGGACAGGGCATGGACGGAGAGAAGATTTCTGCAAGATCCATATCCGAAAGAGAGTGGGTGGGCTTGGAGCACACTGTGTGTCCCAAGGCCGAGTTGTGATAGCAGGCCTCCAGTCTGAGAGACACTGGGTTGAGGAATCCTAGGCTGATCAGCAATGGGTGCCGAAGAAGGGGGACACTTCTTTGGCGAGGGAGGGGCAGCAGGGACCAGAGTGGAGGGCGTTGAACTGCAAGGGAGGGTTAGAGGAGAAGTGGATGTGACTGGGGTAAGGAAGAGGGAGGAGGGGAAAGGAAATAACAGAGGTAAAAGTCATCTACACAGGAAGAAGTCGGTATATTTCTGACGAGCCTCGGTGTAAGATAAACAATTAAGGGACTCATACTGTTGTATCTCTCTTTCTTTCTTATACGCCTGAGAACCTGGTGGGCATAGAGCATGATGGTCATGACAATTAACACATCAGGGTGTCAGTACACAGAGGATCCTCACATCAAGTGAGTGTCCACATTCACCACACAGAGGGTCTGCCATACATCAAAAGGCATGTGCCCAAATGCCAGCACCAAATGTACTTCTTGAGTGGCAGATGCATGGCTTCACATCACATAGATAACACATGACCCTGACTTTCTCCAGGAGGTATCTCCCTCAAAAGCCAGAATAAAGCTGCACTTGTTCTTATGACCTTCCTGCACACACCGAACAAAATACCCTGTCATTCCAGATTGGCCCAAAGTTCCTCATCGGCCTGAAGGATGAGATCCCTATGAAACATGTCTCCCACAACCAAATTCAAAGACTGGTGATGTATAATGGACATCAGTGACGTTGCCAAGATATCAGAAGCACGAAGGGTTGCAGATTGGGTGGCAGAAGTAGTTTTGATGAACAGGAAACCGGACCACGTCTTACTGAGGGACTCCAATTGATGCGTTCGAGGCCAGCACTGAAACACAAACGGCCACAATACAGCGGTAGACACGTAATGGTAATTTTGCAGCAGGTCAGTGCTCGACCTCATGTCGCGAAACCCGTCAAAATATACATGGAAACGTTCAAATGAGAAGTCTCGCCGTATTCCTCATATGTTGCTCTCTCTGACTACCTCCTTTTTCGATCAGTGGCATACAGTCTGGCTGATCAGCACTTCCGATCATATGAACAAGTGCAAAATTGAATAGATTCATCGATCCCCACAAAAGACGCCCAGTTCTTCCGCCAAAGGGTTTCATATGCTATCCGAAAGATGGAAGAATGTAGTGGCCAGCGATGGGCAATACTATGAATCGTAATTTTTTTGTAAGTTTTTCACAATAAAGCCCCGAACTTCGAGAAAAAACGGTGCAAGCAAAGTTGTAGACCTTGAAAAATTCTTCCCCTTGCACCTCGAAAAAAATCACCTATACTAAGTTTAACAGACAGGTCAGATTTTTTCCTAAGTTCAACAATGAGAACATGTTTCATTAGAACTTCAATTCAAACATGTTAGATACATTGCCCTAAGCTTGAATAGATTAATGATCTCTTAAAACTTGTAGCCTACATCTGTTGCTAGCCCATATTAAGAAATTAAGTACCGTAGTCAAGGCATAACTTTTAAAAGGTCTAGGCTACAAAAATTTTATACTAGTTCTCGAATACAGTTTTTATAACAGCCTAGCCCCTAGCTAGAGTCGTTATAACCTAGGCTGGCTGGACTATGTTAGTGGTTTAATTGACCGCTCTTTCAGATACTATAAAAGATTTTTAACACTGAATGAAATGTTGTTTCGAACCCAGGTTATCGGTTATCCAACTCCTGTGCTGACCACTTACCTATCAAACCACATTTGGAACAGACCCCAATTTGGTAGTTCAAGCGTAAGTAGTTTTTTGTGTTTTACACAACACAAAATAATTTCGTAACATTCAAGTTAACATGTTTTGGGATTGACAGTTACTTGCAATCAGGTCCAGTAGTTCTTGTTGGTGTAGTTTGAGTATTCAAGTCCTTTAATTTTGTGTTTTTTTTTTATCACACTTTGATTATAATTATCAGAATTATTTACACCCTTTTACGTTTTTAGGCTATTATTTCGTTTTGGGATACTGATTCAGAACTTATCATTTCAGAAACAATCTAACTGAAATAAAATACCATTAAAATTAACTGCAAAGAGTTATCGGATTGACAAGAGTTTCGCCAGTTGTTCTCATGAGAGGGCTAGTGTAGCTGTTTTGAATAGGGCATGAGTCTTAGACTGATGCCCCTTTACAAAATATTAGAAATTTTCAGGCCATGGTAATTATGACAATATGGTACACTTTTCAACGAAAACTGGTAGATACAATCGTAAAGAAGAATTCGAAGAATTCAACTTCTAACCTCGTCATCTTAAAAAAAAAAAAAAAAAAAAAAAAAAAAGTGACTGATGCCCTTTCGGAAACCACTGATTCAACTGTGAAAATGGTTACATAATGAGAAATTTTTAACTGTTAATTAACGGTCATGTTTGTGTTAATGCTTAGGACAGTGAAGGCAAAGTAAGATACAGACTGTCCCAAGTTCGTGACCAGGCTGTTGGTCTGACTGCAGGCAGACTGCAGACTCTCTTCGCGGCGGCATTAGGAGATAGAGGATGGCACGCCCATCCCGCGGCCTCGTTTTACCCCCGGCAAAGATGGGTTCTCACTTGATAGCAGGATGAGAGGACGTGCAGCTGTCATGGTGGAAACGGCACGAGCAAAAATCATCCCTCCTATACAGGACTACAGCTGGGATATCCAGAGCCGGAGTCTACTGCTCGATTTACTAGGGCTAGGCCATCACAGCCATTCTTAGGACAGCAATCGGATTGCGTTGCATTGCATCGTGTCAGTATCATGAGTTAACGTATTAGTTAAACAGCGGCGGCCTTGTGAGGCCTACATTTACACACTGTTAAGGGTCGTAGTAGTGGGGAAACCATGTGACATTTTAGATATTCCATTTCTACATTTGTGGGTACATGGAAGTAGAAAATAGTGACCAGTGATGTGTAGTACTAGATTTGTAAGAATGGACATACACAATTCATCGATCCCAGCAATCGAGATTATCGAGGAGCTTTGCCTGTTATCGACTGTGACACTTGTGAGATATCGATCCCGGGTATTCCGGTACTTTCGAGAATGTTTTAATATTAAGTTTGAAGTCGCTTAACAAATGACGAAACAAATATTTTTGTGTAACATAAATTTAAACGAACAACTTTCGGATTTTTTTCCCTTTATTTATACTGTGAGAGTTTGCTGCCTGCCAAGTTTCGTGACAATAGGTCAACGAGAAATACCTTATACATTTGGATGACTGAGATTGGGTGTATCAAAATATGTGACGTAGATGCCCGTATCTATCGATTGCATTCGCTTTAAATTACTGTACCACCGGGGAAAATCAGAGCTTAGTATGGACGGCAGGGCAGGCAGACAGACGGACGACAACGTGATCCTATAAGGATTCCGTTTTTACCGATTCAGGTACGGAACTCTTTAAAAAAGAAGATAAGGTATCATCTTGAGATCATATCCTGTGTTCCTTTACCCCACAAGTAAATTGAAAATAGAAACTGATGTAGGATTTAAAAAATTTTAGGAAACGAAAACCTTAAAATTAACAAAACGATATAATCACATCAAACTGAAATAAATAATAAAATTAAGAAATAGCATGTGTTACTTGAAGTGACACGCAGTGTCATCATGCCAGGATGAGGAGTTCGATGGGATAGAATTATCCACTCATTATGAGCCATTTGTTGACAGACAGGAACGTGCTGAGGCAGCTAGCTCCAGTTAAAGGATGGATCCAAATGTTTTGTAGTTGCCTGTGTCCATGCTCTTACCACTTTCATAAATTCTGCTATTCAATGTTGATGCTTAAGTTAGCAATTACATATTGGTCTTTTTTTTAGTCTTTCTTCAAACAAGTAGGTGTTCATCGAAGACGTCTATTCAAACTGTATCAAGCCAATTTCACTATCAGTTCCGTTATATATACATAACTTTTGAAATGTATGTCGTTCATATCTCTTTTCGACAACAGTATATTGAAAAAATAATTTTTAACCCGTTATCTCATTCTACCCAACGAATGTTAAAGTAATAATTTAGAATCGTAATTGATTGACTGGTGTTTGTCCATTACACGAAGAAATACCTTGCATTCCCTTTGAAATATTTAAAATAATAAAAAAAGATGAACACTAGAAAACAAGTTTGAACCATTTTGTTATCACCAAGCGTAGTGTGATTCACCAGTATGCCGCCATTAACACAGGAACTGGGACTCCAAGTCTGCATCCATTAACATTGTCTTTGTAATGAACTTTGTCACTGAATCGTTCTAAAAGACAATCGTCTGAGGCGGATACGTAATTTTAGGCTAGTTTTACTTAATATTTCATCAATGTTGCCCAGTGAAATTAATTCGAACATAAAAATGATTTTTTTCTACGAGGTCTTTGGTATTTACATTAGAGCAAGCAGTTTTTGTTATTGTGCTGATTATGAGATTCAACTTGTCCCTCCGAAATCGAAGTCGACAGCAACCATAGTTTTCCCGGATGTGTACATAAACACAGGCTGTTACTTCCTTAAGTACAGATTATGAACGTCGACTATTGAGCGGTCTGTCATTATTTGTATAAATTTCACGGACTCTTAATGGCACTAGGCTGGAGAGGGCAATCTGAGTTATTACGTCCAACAGTAAATAGCCAATACTGCCGTGCTTAATGGCGACCTGTACCGTCTTTGTTTTGGGGAGTGCGGCAAGTCTGTGGCTGTAATTAGTGCAGCTGTGAAGTGACGTTAAGAAATTTCATGTCCGTGAAGACGATGAAACGTCAGTTGGCTTAGCAACAGAACTGTTATTAACGGCTATTACGGGCGACTAAATGTTTCAAATAATCCCAGCGGGCGGAACTTATTAATTTCATGCCTGGCGTGAAGAGCAAATCGGTTACGAAACTTGAAAGACAGGCCTGTATAGTGCCACGGAACTGATCCAGTCGCTACGTCCAACCTCATCTTAGAATCATTTGCAATGATAAAAAATATAAAATTTATGGGAACGTTGTAGAACAGTTATCGTTCAATGATCTCCGTAATGCAGATAACGAGCACGGCAAAACGCTGTTATGCGGTGGACTTACAGTTCATCTCCGTGACTTATATTTTGGCCAGGGGAGTAAAAGTCGTACTTACGACATTGTGTCAAAAAAGATGAGTTTTAGAGTAGATTGAATTTGCAAACAATAAAATTCTTCTGGGTATGTGGCCGCATTGTCAATGTGTAAAATTTTCCACCGCTTCCGCCAATGTCGCAAACGATCTGTCTCAGGGAAACTAAACGATGGAGAATTTTGCACATTGACAATGTGGTCGCATACCCCGAAGAATTTTATCGACTGTGACAACGGCCGTTTACAAGAATGAAATTATTCAACTGATAGACCAAATGGTTCAAATGGCTCTGAGCACTATGGGACTTAACATCTGAGGTCATCAGTCACCTAGAACTTAGAACTAGTTAAACCTAACTAACGGAAGAACATCTCACATATCCATGCCCGAGGCAGGATTCGAACCTGCGCCCGTAGCGGTAGCGCGGCTCCAGACTGAAGCGGCTAGAACCGCTCGGCCATACCGGCCGGCCACTGATAGACCATCTGGATATAAATATTCGCTCAATCTGAGTAAGGAACTTCAGCAGTCAGTTAACGTATTAGGTTTCATACCAGTAAACCCCCTCCTCCGATTCTTTAAAGAATCAAATTCCCATGTATGAAGCAGCTTCATTATCAACGCTGGGTAATCAGCACTTCGTTTTAAGGAAATTCTGTTGCGCATCTCAATGTTTATGACGTCATGTCTCCTGAAATGCGTGTCATACACTGTTACAATTTTGCAGGTGCGTTCAGTGTTAGCATTTATTGCAGCAGCTGTCACGGAGCCGTGAAGACGCGCTTGTGTCAGTTTGTCCGATACGCAGTAATTAGTTTAGTTTCTGATTTCACCGTACTTCTGTGTGGGAGTGAACTGCGTCTGTGAATTCTGGTGTGTAGACGAGTGTTTACTAACGTTACTTAGAGCTCCAGCCGTAGAGCAGAGCGTACTCAGCAGCAGTTCATCGTTTCTACACAGATTGTATCCATCGTTTCGCTTAGTAGGATTCTTACTTACTTCTGAGCAGAAGTAAATAATTGCGCATTATTTAGCTGTTTTTAGTAGTGCTATTTAGTTTTGTTGTAGAAATTTGCGTATTTTTCGATTGTTTGCCTTCAGCGAATCCGATTTCTTGGGTTAGTGTTACATCACCTGTGGTTCAGACGACAATTGATTAAAGATGGATATGGACTGCGACTGTTGTGTACGAATACAGAGGGAACTGGCCACTGCTAGTAAACAGCTGGAAGCTGTGTTGGCCACAGTCGACAGGCTTCAGGCTGCTGCCCTGGGCTGCGATGGTATCGGGGCATCTGAGACGAATTCTGTAATACCTCAGGAGCCTACATTGTTGCTCGGGATCCTTGATGCATCTGCGTCCTCCAATGCGCACGTCCTTGCCGGTCGACACTTATCTGACGGTGACTGCTGAATAGTGGCGGGATCGCCAATTTCTGGGCGGCAGGTGAAAGTGGGTACCGGTCGCATGCTGTGTCCTTATGGCTTGAGGTATTGCCTACTGCTGAAAGTATACCTCGATTGTTGGCATTGTGGTCGATCTTCCTAATAGGTCTGGACAAGTGCAGAGGTTGGAACTGCTTCTCATTGGTAGTTCCAGTCTTACGCGTGTGATGGAACACCTCAGGAAAATAGTGAGCAGGTCGGGAAAGAAAGCCAGAATCCATTCTGTTTGCATATCGAGGGGCCTCGTCTGCCAGCGTAAAGTGAGCAGCTGCAAATAGTGGCTCATGTAGGCATTAGCTGACACCTGCCCCCTGGGTTCAGAGGCCATCCTCGGTTCCTACAGGCGGCTGTCTGATTTGGTGAAGACAGTTAGCACCACCTATAGGATGGAAGCAAAGCAATCGTTTAGCAGCATCGTTCCCAGGAACGATCGTAATCCTCTGATTTAGAGCAGACTGGAAGGTCTAAACCAGAGACTCCGACGATTCTGCGATGGTATCGAATGCAAATTATTCGACCTCCGCTATCGAGTGGAGAATGGTAGCGTTTCCCATAATATATCACGCGTTCTCTACACGGAGGAAGCTATTACTACCGCAGCGGAGCACTTGTGGCGTGCACACGTGAGATTTTTAGGATATAGAAATCCCTCCTCCTGATTCCAGACAAGTTGGCATTACTCATAGCAGTTCGTATAAAGAAAATACAAACACAGTGTTAGTAAACTGCAGGAGATCCCAGAACTAGTCTCGCTTATAAATGGTAACGATGTTCACATAGCACTAGGGACAGAAAATTGGCTGAAAGTAGACGACAAAAGCAATGAAATTCTAAATTCCGATTGGATTTATATCGCGAAGATAGGTTGAACGCTTGTAGAGGAGGTGTATTTATAGCCAAAAAATACAACACCTATTGATATCAGCACAGATTCTGCGAAATAATTTAAAACAGCTATTAAAGGTGGATCAAACGTGGTTATCGGATTATTATGATTGCCTTGCCTCAGGTGGAGTAGCGACAGAATAGCTGAGAGGAAACCTGAAGAATGTTTCACGTAATTTTCTGGTCGTGTGGTAGTATTAGGTGGAGACTTCTACTTACCAGCTATAGATTGCCAGGATGAAGTGATCAGGGCGGAGATTAGGGACAGGGAAACGTGTAAAATTGTTTTAATATGCCTTACTGGAAAAGTACCTGGAACAATTAATCATGAAAACGACAACATCTTAGATTTGCTGGAGACAAAAAGACCCGAAATTTCAGACGCAGTTAGCGCAGAACACGAAATCAGTGATTATAAGGCTGTTACAGCATCACTGAAAACAACTGTAAACAGGAATATAAAGAAAAGTAAGAAGATCTAGCTGTTTAGCAAGAGGGAAAAGAAACAAATTTCAGACTACCTGACAGGTCCAAATGAAAATTTTATCCCCAGAAATGACATTTTACAATACGCATTAGCTGGGTATGTGCCGAGCAAAGTAGTGAAGGATGGGAAAGACCTACCCTGGTTGGACAGCCGGCCGGAGTGGCCGAGTATTTCTAGGCGCTTCAGTCTGGAACCGCGTGACCACTACGATCGCAGGTTCGAATACTGCCTCGGGCGTGGACGTGTGTGATTTCCTTAGGGTAGTTAGGTTAAAATAGTTCTAGGGGACTGATGACCTCAGAAGTTAAGTCCCATAGTGCTCAGAGACATTTGAACCATCTGAACCTGGGTGGACAACTATGTAAGAAAGCTGCTACGAAAGCAAAGGGAGCTTTACTGTAAACTTAAACGTAGACAAAACCTCTCAGACGAACAAAAACTAAATCAAGCCAAAACTAGCGTAATGAGAGCCATGTGTAAAGCATTCAATGAATTCGAAAGTAAAATTGTGTCTACGGACTTGACAGAAAATTCTAAGAAGCTATGATCCTATGTTAAATAAGTTAACGGATGGAAGCCATCTGTTCAGACACTCCGACCGCGATGGCAAGAAGAAACTCACCCTGAAATGCCTCCAAATCGTCGCAAGAATGACTAAATAGCCGATATCGAAATATGTCGCCATGGGGTAGAAAATCAACTGAATCGTGCATCACAGAAACGACCACTCGACTTGTCAAGACGCCAGTATGAGTATTCATAGGGTACGCGAAAGAACTTCCTCCTCTTCTAGCAGAAGTAGATATTTGGAGAAGCTAAGTGTTCCTGATGATTGGAAGAAAGGACAGGTCATTCCGGTTTTCAAGAAGGGTCGTCGAACAGACGCACAAAAATCTTGGCATATATCTCTGATTTGCATATATCTCTGATCTGCTGTAGAGATTTGGAACGTGTTACCAGCTTACTAAGACATTTCTGGAGGCAGACAATCTCCTCTGAAGAAATCAATAACGGTTACGGAAACACGTTTGTGTCAAAGCGAGCTCGCTCTGGCCCTCAAAGAGACCCAGAAAGCAGTAGATACAGATAGATGCCGTGTTCCTTGACTTCCGGAAGGCATTCGATACAGTTCGGTACTACCACCTAATGAACAAAATATGAGTGTATGGAATACCAGATCAACTGTACGACTGAAGAATTTCTAACAAGCAGAAGGCAGCCTGATATTCTTAGTGGAAACAAGTCTTGAGCGTAATAGTGACTTGGAGCCTACCCTAAGGCACTGTTAAAAGGTCCATTGCTTTTCATTATACACATAAATAACATAACAGACAACACTGGAAGTCCCATGAGGCATTTCTCGGATGATGCTGTTGTATACAGAGAAGTCACAATGATAGAAAATTGTAGCGAAAAAAGGAGAGGAAGAAGCCAGACAGATTCGTTGAAAGAATCCTAAGGAAACGTAGTCCATCAGCTAAGGAGGTAGCTTACAAAACCCTTGTTCGACCAGTAGCGAAAAAAGGAGAGGAAGAAGCCAGACAGATTCGTTGAAAGAATCCTAAGGAAACGTAGTCCATCAGCTAAGGAGGTAGTTTACAAAACCCTTGTTCGACCAGTACTTGAGTACCTTTCGTCTGTAGGGGATTAATACGTGATAGGATTGATAGAGCGTGGCTATGGAAAATCACCTCAGTTGTGCAACTGAATTCGTGATTTCCTGTCAGAAAGGTTACAGTTCGTAATAATAGACGGAAAGTCGTCGAGTAAAACGTAATATCCAGCGTTCACTAAGGAAGTGTTATAGGCCCTCCATTGTTCCTGATGTGCATTAACGACATAGGAGGCAGTCTGAGTAGTTCTCTTAGATTGTATGCAGATGATGCTGTCATTTACCGTCTTGTAAAGTCATCATATAATCAAAATGAATTGAAAAATGATTTAGATAAGATATCTGTATGGTGCGAAAAGTGGCAATTGACCCCGAATAAAGAAAAGTCTGAAGTTGTTCACATGAGTACTAAAAAAATCCGATAAATTTTGGTTACGCGGTAAGTCACACAAATCTAAATGCTGTAAATTCAGCTAAATACTTAGGGATTACAATTACAAATAACCTAAACTGGAACGGTCGCATAGATAATGTTGTGGATAGAGCAAACCAAAGACTGCGATTCATTGGCAGAACACTTAGAAGGTGCAACAGGTCTGCTAAAGAGACTGCTTACACCATGCTTGTCCGCCTTATTCTGGAGTACTACTATGCGATGTAGGATCCGCATCAGGTGGGACTGTCGGACTGCATCGAAAATGTTCATAGAAGGGCAGCTCGTTTTGTATTATCGAGAAATAGGGGAGATGGTGCCACAGACATGATAGTGGCAATCATTAAATCAAAGGCGTTTCTCGTTGCGACAGGATCTTATCACGAAATTTCAATCACTAGTTTTCTCCTCCGATTGGGAAAACATTCTGTTGGTGCCCACCTACATGGGGAGAAATCATCATCACGATAAAATAAGAGAAATCAAGGCTCGCACATAAAAATTGAAGTGCTCGTTTTTCCCGCGCTGTTCGACAGTGGAACGGTAGAGAGACAGCTTCAAGGTGGTTCATTGAACCCTCTGCCAGGCACTTTATTGTGAATAGCAGAGTAACCACGTAGATGTAGATGTAGGGTACATCCAAAGAAGAGGAGCAAGTTTGTTCCATGTTCCTTTAGTAAGCACGAAACCGTCACAAAGGTGATCAACCAACTCCACTGACAAACACTGCAGCAGAGGTGTTCTGCATTAGAGTGTGTTTTACTGCTAAAGTTTCTAAAGCGTGTGTTCCTAGAAAAGTAAAAAATTACAAGCTTCCTCCTGCGTATATGTCGCCAAAAGACCATAAAGATACCGACAACCATCCTTCGCGCGAACTATTCGCGACTGGAACAGGAAGAGTGGAATGTGACAGTTTTACACAAAGTACCCTCCGCCACACAACGCAATGTGGTTTGTGGAGTAAATATGTAGATATACATGTGATTACTGCCTACAAAACACAGTGTGCATAGTATGTATAATAAAGCAGTGATAAATTAGAACTTCAAGCCTGATTTTTTAATTTTACAGCATGAACAATGAAAATGTAGTAAGCGCTAAACATTTTTTCCTTTCATCAGTGTGTGTGTGTGGGGGGGGGGGGGGGGGTTTCAGCAAGGAAAAATTTCCTTAGAGGCTTCAAAGTAAGTGTAGTGTTTGTTGAAAGTCACTAACTGCTCTCATTGTCAAATACTGTGTGAGTAAAGAAAGTCTGGGGAGTTTGAGCACAATTGGTTACGCTGCCTGAAGACATACTCGCATACATTGTTTCCAATTGTAATATTTGTCTTAGTTCGTTAAACCCTTCACATAATTTTATAGCTCTTAATGGGTCGGTTAAGACAGTATCTTAAATTTTTAATTTTTAATAGTTACATGAAGTCCTGGAACTCAAATTTTTGTTACCCCTGGAAGTCGTTATCCTGTATTTTTTACCGTTCTTGAAATTAATAAAGCCGCATGTTGTTTTCAGGTTCTGTAATATGATCATGATTCACAGGATATCATGTGTAACTAAAGTACGAGTAAATCAAAATTTCAGATTTTGTGAAAACCAATACTTCCTTTTCTTCTACTGGAATACTATGTTTTTGTGTGTGATGTACGTGGCTCGATTAACAAGATTGTCAAATATCCCACATTATTCAACAGAGTGCTTTCAGTTGACATTGTTTTGGGGAAAGATCTACATGCAGTTATAAAAAACGTGATCGTCTGCTACGTGTGTATTTCGTGTTCTGTTTCTATTGCTACTCGCGGACTTCTTCGTACCCTCGTATTTTTTGCATATGGCTCTTAGGCGGCACATATGATGCATCATTTTATAATCTTATTACAGTAAAGAGCTTAAAATATTCACAACAAGAAGTACCTATCTAGAAAAAGGCTAAAACGCGCTATAACACTCGTTAAGACCAGAATGCTTACAATAAGCATATGATTGTTTAACGATTAACTGCTGGACTGAATAGATATACCTGAAGTATTACAAAAAAATAGGTGCAAATTTAATTATCGATGGTTGGAAGATCTACATCCACACGCCACCAGCCACTTTGCGGTGTTTGGCGGTGGGTGCTTTGTGTATCAGTGTCACTTTCCTCCTTTCCTATTCCAGTCACGAATAGTTCACGGGAAGAAAGATTGCGGCTAAGCCTCCGTGTGGACTTGAATCTCTCTTAATCTTATTTCCATGGTCTTTCGCGGGATATGCGTAGGAGGAAACAATATATTTGTTGACTGTTCTAGACACGTACGCTCCCTGAACTTTGATAACAAACCATGATGTGGTGCAAAACGCTTCTCTTGCGGCGTTTGCCACTGGAGTTGGGTGAACATCTCTGTGATGCTTTCGTGCTTACTGAATGAACCCGTAACGAAACGCGTTGCTCTTCTTTCGGTCTTCAGTAGCTCCACTGTCACTCCTGTCTGACATGTCTCCACACTGGCGAGCAATATACGTTTATTGGTCGAACGAATGTTTTTAAGCTACTTTCTTTGTTGATGATTCTTTCATGAATCGGTCAGGCATCTGCCTTATTCGAGATTAATTTTATGTGGACGTTCCATTTCAAATCGCTGCGTACACCTACTCCTAGGTAATTTATGAAAGTAACAACTTCTACTGATTCTTTATCAGTCGTGTGTTCAGAGAATAACGAGTATTTCTGCCTATTTATCAGCAAAACGCTACTTTTCTTTTCTTTTTTTTTGTTTTTTTTTTTTTTTTTTTTTTACGGCCAACTGTCAATGCATGCACCAGACGTCTATCACTTGCAAGTCTTCTTGCATCCCACTACAATTTTCTAGCACTGCAACATTTCTGTACACAACAGTATCATCCGCGAAAAGCCTCATGAAACTTCTGATGTTATCAAACTCTCCCGTGGGGCACGCCCCAAGTTACATTTGCGTGTGGAGACATCTCTCCGTTCAGAATAACATATTGTGTCCTATTTACTAAATAGTCCTAAGTCCAGTCACACAGATGGTATCATATGCCATACGCTCGTATTTTGTTCATTAGGTGGCGCTGCGGAGTTACATCGAAAGCACTCCGGAAATCAAGGGACACGGCCTCTACCTGGGCACCTGTACGTGCTTCTTTCTAGGTCTCGCGGGCGAACAGAGCAAGCTGGGTTTCACAAGATCCCTGGTTTTGGAACCCGTGTTGCATCCTACGGAGGAAATTTTCGGCCTAAAGATATGTTATGATACGCGACCGTAGAACATATTCCAAAATTCTACAACTGACGGACGTCAGAGATAGAGGACTATAGATTTGTGCGTCTGTTCGGAGAGCTTCCGTGAAAACCGAAGTTACCTGTGCAATGAGATATAATAAGGAGATTTACAGATATTTACAGAAAATAATAAAATCAGTGACAAATGTTCTATGGATATCTCAGTTACAGAGATTACTGTATTTCTGAAAAGAACGGCAGCAATTAGTACGAAGTGCAGAAATATAAAAAGAATCAGAGAGAGACAACAAATAATGAGATATAACAGAAGAATAAAATACTGAATTCAGAAGGTTGTTAAGCCAGAATAAATAAGAAATCAGGAATAACATGGACGGACGAAAGAAAAGACAAGAGAGAAGTTGGAATATTGTGAAAATAGGAAACAACAAAGAAAGAAGAGGAATCCTAGTAGGTTAATACAAATATGAAAAAAACTCTTCTATGACGTTGCCGTGGCGTGTTGTGTAAACAGCTTTAAAAAGTTCTTCGTTTTCATACGTTTCTGAACGGGTGTTTGTACAGCCTAACTTTTAATTGTAATACTTTTAATTTTTAATTTATATTAAATTTTTTGTACCATTTCCAGATTTCATACTTTTCTGAGGGAGCGGTTCTACTGAAGCAGCAGAACCGCTGCCTGCATCTACCATGCACTGACGAAAAGGTAACACTCCTACTATCTCTCTGTCTCTCTCTCTCTGTCTCTCTCTCTCTCTCTCTCTATCTCTCTCTCTCTCCCTCTCTCTCTGTCTCTCTCTCTCTCTCTCTCTCTCTGTTCTCCCTTCCCTTCCCCCTCCCTTCTCCCCCCATTCCCCCGCGTCCAGTTCACCACGATGTCTGAATGGTGTGTTTCCGTAAGAGTATGCAAAAATGTAACAGGACATAGAGGGTGATCCACTAAACAATTTGAGGTAGGGAATCTGGGGTTGGAGAAGCCAGCTTCAGGAGATGATAGGAATAAAATCACAGTACTCTGTACTTTTTTATTTACATCAGTTTCAGTTAACTGCAAATGCCATCACTGGTACAATGAACGCACCATTTGTACCGTACCTTACAAAATGCACGGAAACCTCAATGCAAGCTTGACATGGGCAAACAAGATTCTGACGCACCCTGACAAATATGGCTGGTGTGTTTCGAATCACATCACAGGCAGCTACAATTCTGGCCACTGATTTCATCTCCGTATCCACTGCGGTCTCATACACAAATGGCTTTAGATATCCCCATGGGAAATAATCAAGGAGATTCAGGGTAGGTGACCTCGCAGGTCATGGAATAGGGCCTCCCTTTCCAGTCCAGCGATCAGGAAATACTTACTAATAATCAGTTTCGTCCTCCTAGTTTCCTTGCAGGAAATAAACAATGTTCATTTAAATAAACAGCACAGTACGTTTAAACTTGTACACATGATAGTTGTAAATAAGCAGGAAAACTAATACCAGACAAAGCGTTAGAAAAGTTTACTTCCATATCTCCTTAAGCTAGCTTCTCCGACCCCAGGTTCCCTACCTTAGATTGTTCAGTAGAGAATTCTATGTCCTGTTATACTTTTGCAAGCTCTTACAGGAACACCCTGTATAGGAACCTTTCTGAATGCGAACCACTAGTGTTTTAAAGTCGCCGCCGTCATACATGGCAACAAAATTGATAAATGGTTCAAATGACTCTGAGCACTAAGGGACTTAACTTCTGAGGTCATCAGTCCCCTAGAACTTAGAACTACTTGAACCTAACTAACCTCCATACACGAGGCAGGATTCGAACCTGCGACCGTAGCGGTCGCGCGGTTCAAGACTGTAGCTCCTAGAACCGCCCGGCCATCCCGGCCATCCCGTTCGGCGACAAAGTTGACACTGTACATTTTAATAAGGCTGGGAAAAAATATATAACTACTACAAACGATTGTTGATCAAATGTTTGGAGTGGACTGGAGCGATAACAAGAAATTATACAATGTACAGTAATTTTGTCCGAATTCTATAGCCAAACGAAGTGTGCGAAATAAACAAATGGAGTACCAAACTGACCTGCGAGAGGACTGGTTTAGTGAGAGGACTAGTTTTGAAAAAGAAAACGATGTAATTACTTGACAGTAATCAGTTTAATAAAGAAAACATAGGGAATTGGAATATGGAAATACTTCACAAACAGTGTCAAATATATGAAATAACATCCTAAACTGAGACTTCCCCAATTTATCTTTATCTATACACTCTTAAAATAGTAGAATAACGATCGATATTTAATTAAATTTCATGATTTCTGAAAAAGAGTTGAAAATTGAAAAAAATTGAAAATGATCAAATATTTAGTGAAATAATTCGTCTAAAAGTAAGGAATAAAACAGAGTAGAGAAACATTTGACAAACCTCTGAATGATGCTCGAAATCATACATAACGAATAACGTGCCCATTGAGAACCTGAAGTTCAGTGTTTAACTCAGAATCTTACAATTTTAAAGGGAACTAAATGATATTTGTTTGATAGAATTTCAGTCAATTATATCCTTACGTCACTAATGCATGAGCATCTCAGCTTCTGTTCATGATTTACAAGCATGAGCATGTTATTTTAAATTTTCGTGTCAACCGAAGACGCATTCTGAGCTGACATGTACAAAAATCCTTTTCAAAAAAGTTTCCTTATTTATTTTGTAAGGATCACCAGAGCGTGAGTCTTCAATTGATGTGAAAGTGGTCGCGAGTTAACAAAAAGTATATTACAGTCAGTCATTCAAAATTAGAAAATATCATTCAAAGACGCGCCAAATGTTTCTCTAGCTGTTTTCTTACACTCATCAACGCAAACTGCTAAGGAGTTAAAATTGAAATTTGGAGAAGATGTTGACCTTATACTGTAGGTGTCGTTTAGGAAGAGATTTTTCGAAATTCCGCTCCTTATGGGACGAAATAGGGGATGAATGGTTTTTGAAAATATGTCGCTATTAATGCAATTTTGAAGCCATAACTACGGAAATTTGTATCGGTTCTCGGCCAGTAGTGGATTTCTGTTCCTATGTGTGCGCAATATGTTACATTTATTTACGTCCAGGGTCAACTGCCATAGTTTGCACCATTCATCAATTCTCTGCAGGTCGTTCTGCAAATTCTTGCTCTCTTCTGGCGCTGCTGCTTTAATATAAATAACTGCATCATTTACTTCTCTTGAATCTGAGATGAAGTGCTCTTTGTGTGGTGTCACCGCCAGACACCACACTTGCTAGGTGGTAGCCCTTATATCCGCCGCGGTCCGGTAGTATACGTCGGACCCACGTGTCGCCACTATCAGTGATTGCAGGCCGAGCGCCGCCACACGGCAGGTCTAGAGAGACTTCCTAGCACTCGCTCCAGTTAGACAGCCGACTTTGCTAGCGATGGTTCACTGACAAATTACGCTCTCATTTGCCGAGACGATAGTTAGCATAGCCTTCAGCTACGTCATTTGCTACGACCTAGCAAGGCGCCATTATCAATTGCTATATATATTGAGATGCATGTACCGTCAGACCTATGTTCACCAATTATGGATTAAAGTTAAGTATTCCAGCAGCTACGTACTTTTCTTGATAGTACAATTAATTTACCTGTTCCAGACCTCACGCCAGCCTGCGTGAGTTAAAACCCGTGCATTTCGGCCTTCTCTTAGCAACACGGTGTTGGCTCTTCTGCCAATACTACACTTTGTTTACGTAGCCTTAGTTTATGCTGAAGATTTACGTAGACTACCTGTAATTGTGACATCCTCTCTCCAACCACCAACTGCAACTGACTGGAGAAACATTCTGTTTTGAATGTTTCTCCAGTCAGTTGACAGTTGATGGTGGGAGAGACGACATCAGCCGGCCGCGGTGGTCTAGCGGTTCTAGGCGCGCAGTCTGGAACCGCGCGACTGCTACGGTCGCAGGTTCGAATCCTGCCTCGGGCATGGATGTGTGTGATGTCTTTAGGTTAGTTAGGTTTAAGTAGTTCTAAGTTCTAGGGGACTGATGACCACAGATGTTAAGTCCCATAGTGCTCAGAGCCATTTGAACCAAGACGACATCACAGTTACAGATAGTCTGCGCAAACTAGTCATGTTGGCCACTAATGGATCGTACGTATGGATGGTGATAACCTCTCCAGCATAAACTAAGGCCAGAGGATGGCGCATTGAAGCGCCGAAACTAATAGCTACACAGTAAACGACAACGTAAGGACGGCTGAAGGTTTTCGTTTTCTTACAATAGTGAACGGCCGTAGTCCTCCAGACCTCTTATCACAAGGATGGACATACAAAAGCTTCGATTTTCTTCTGTTCTGGTTTTTCCCACAGTCCACATTTCACAATCATACAATGCTGTGCACCACACGCACATTCTCAGAAATTTCTTCAACAGATTAAGGTATATGTTTGATGCTAGTAGATCTCTTTTGGCTAGGGATGCCCTTTTTGCCAGTGCTAGTCTGCTTTTGATGTCCTCCGTGCTCCTTCCGTCTTTGGTTATTTTGCTGTCTACCTAGCAGAATTCCTTAACTTCATCTACGTCGTTATCACCAATCCTGATGTTTCTCGCCTCGCTGTTCTCAATGGTGGCAAGTTCCTATTGGACCAAACTGCTGAGGTCACCGGTCCCTAGGCTTACACGCTACTTAATCTAACTTAAACTAACTTACGCTATGGACAAAACACACACCCATGCCCGAGGGACGACTCGAACCTCCGACGGGGGGAGCGCAAGACATCGCAGACCTCGCGGTTACCCAGCGCGGCTCGCTGTTCTCGTTTCTACTACTTCCCATTACTTTCGTCTTTCTTCGATTTACTGTCAGTTCATATTCTGTACTCATTAGACCATTCACTCTAGTCAGCAGATCCAGTAATTCTTCTTCACATTTGCAGAGGATAGCAATGTCATCAGTGATGTTCTTTCTTTTACTTCCGCCATTGTTTCTTCGCTGTATAGATTGAACAATAGGAGCGAAAGACTAATACTGTCTTACATCCTTTTTAAGCCAAGCACTCCGTTTTTTGACTTCCACTCTTATTGTTGCCTCTTGGTTCTCGCACATGATGTATATTATCCGTCTTTCTCTATAACTTACACCTACTTTTTTCAGAATTTCTAACATCTTTCACCATGCGTCATTGTCGAGCGCTTTTTCCAGGTCACAAATCCTATGAATGTATCTTGATTTTTCTTTAGTCTTGCTTCCATTATCATCCGTAGCGTCAGAAATGTCTCTTTGGTGCTTTTAACTTTCCCAAGGCTAAGCTGGTCGTCCTCTTAACTGATCCTCGGTTTTCTTTTCCATTCTTCTGCATATTATTCTTGTAAGCAACTTTGATGCATGAACTGTTAAGTTGATTGTGCTGTAATTATCTCACTTCTCATTTCTTGCAACTTCGGAATTGAGTGGATGATGTTTTTCCGGAAGTTAGATGGTAAACCGCAGACTCATTTACTCTGCAAACCAACGTGAATAAACGTTTTGTTGCCCCTTTCCCCAATCATTTTAAAAATTCTGTAGGAATTTGATTTGAAGCCTTCAAAAGCTTCTAATACTGGACCTCTTATCTCTTCTACATCGACTTCCGTTTCTTCTTCTATCACTTCATCAGACAAGTCTTCGCCCTCATACAGGCCTTCAATGTACTCTTTCCATCTATCTGCTCTCTTCTCAGCACTCAACAGTGGAATTAAATCTGCACTCATAATGTTATCACCCTCGCTTTTAATTGCACCGACTGTTTTTTGACTTTTCTATACACTGAGTCCGTCCGTCTGACAATCACTTCTTTTTCGATTTCTTCACATTTTACATGCAGCTCTTCCGCCTTAATTTCCCTGTACTTCCTATTTATTTCATTCCTAAGTGCTTTAATTTTTATATTTCTGAACTTCCGTGCCTTCTTTCTCCGATTAACTGAAGTATTTCTTCTGTTACCCATTCTTTCTTCGCAGTTATCTTCTCTGTACCTATGTTTCTCTTTCCAACTTCTGCGATTGTCCTTTTCAGAGATGTCCATTCCTCTTCAACTGAACTGCCTAGTAATATATTCCTTATCACGGCATCTATAGCCTCACTGAACTTCAACCGTATCTCTTCATTCCTTAGTACTTCCGTATTCCACTTATTTGCTCTCTGATTTTTCCTGCCTAGTCTCTTAAACTTCAGCCTACTACTCATCACTACTAAATTGTGATCTGAGTCTGTATCTGCTCCTGGGTACGCCTTACAATACAACATCTGATTTCGGAATATCTGCCTAGCAAAATGGGATCTAACTGAAATCTTCCACTATCTCCCTGCGTTTTACAAGTGTACCTCCTCCTCTTGTAATTGGTATTACCAGTTGAAATTCATTGCAGAACTCAATTAGTCTTTCTCGTATCTCCTTCCTAGTACCAAGCCCATATTGTCCCTAACTTTTTCTTCTACTCCTTCTCCTAATTAATTTAGTGATTCCAACTTCAGATTCGAGTTGCCTGCAAAATTCTGAGTTCAGTGATAGTAACCTCAGACCGCACCGACCCACCGGGTGGAAGTTGCAGCAACAGTTTCGCTTCCATCGCTTGTCATAATGGCTACGCTAATCTATCTGTTGACTGTGGGCAAACACCACGTTGCAGAGTCCTAGTTTACAAACAGTGCGAAGAGCCGATCTCAACCATCATTTGGTTGCCGATCCTGGACGCTATTACTTCGCAGATAGTAGCAATGCCGAAGTTAGCGCCACTTTGATACGCAAGTTTTGACTTCCATCACCTTGTTTCGCGACAGGAAACTTGCAGCAGTCACATTGGTTGATGCTGTGCAGTCATACTGTTCGCACCGCTGGCACCTGGGATCGCAACTTCAGCGATCATAATGTGGTAATCATTGTCGTTCGGCCTCTCCCTCTGCATTCGCATTACAGAGCTCAACGGTAGCAAAGAAATCATCCGTATCCTTTTGAAAGGAACTGTTCTGGCACTTATCTGGAGCGATTTAGGGAAATCGCGGAAAACCTAAATCTGGATAGCCAAACAGGGATTTGAAGCGTCTTCCTCCTCGAGAGTAAATCCGGTGTGTTAACCGGTGGGCCATCGCATTCCAGTGTTGCCATCAGTTCAAACATACGTATACCAACATCAGAACTGGTAAAGAATGCTCTTAAATGTACGAATTGTTTTCTACGAATTGTCTCACTCTCAGTTTCAAAAAGACACGGCACAGTCAGTTAAGCACAGCAAGAGCTGCTACACCAATAATTTTGAACGTAACACATGGCGAGAAAATAATAATTAAGGTGGACTGTTCAAATCCTTTAGGTGTGCATATTGATGAGAATTTGCAAAAAACACATTTTAAAACTTTCTTAACAATTTAGATCAGCCACACTCGCATTTCAAAACACTGCACATCATGAGAAGAGACAAATCGGTAAGTTAATGTATTTTGGGTGTTTTATATTTGCCACCCTCTGTTGCTAGAGGACTCCGAACATTGCCGTGTGTAACGTAGCTACGCCGGTGCGTGAGAAACAGCGTGCTATAATCGAGTTTTAAATTTGAAAAGTTCGACTACGCACGGAGCCCACCCTCCTTTAGCATGACAGTGACAAACCACACCGGAAAGAGTCCCGACTTAGCTGCCTCCGATTTTCATGTTGTTGTTGTGTGTGTTGTGGTCTTTAGTCAGAAGACCTGATTGACGCAGCTCTCCATGTTACTCTACCCTGTGCAAGCCTCTACATCTCCGAATAACTACTGCGACCTACATCATTCTGAATCTGCTTATTGTATTCACCTGTTGGTCTGTGATTTTTACCCCGCACACTTCCCTCCAATACTAAATTGGTGATCCCTTGATGTCTCAGAATGTATCCTATCAGAGGATACCTTCTTATACTCAGGTTATGCCACAAATTTCTTTTCATTGGCGTTTCATTACTTACGTGATCTACCCATCGAATCTTCAGCATTCTTCCGTAGCAGCGATTTTCATCTGTTTCCAAAACTTAAAGAACACCTCAGAGGACTTAACTTTGGTAGTGATGAAGTGGTGCATGGAGAGGTGAGGTTGCTGCTCGATCAATAAAGTCAGACATTCTATGGTGACGTTATCGACAAACTCCACTCTCGTTGGGAGGAATGTGTTTGTTGCCATGACACGAAGAATAAATACGCAGAACTTTAACAACTTTTGTTTTATTTAAAAAGCTTTAAGATAATTCACATAACAAATGTGAGGCATTAGTTTTCAGCACACTCTCGTATAACACTGAATAATATTCTGCGCAACTCATCTTTAAGCAGAAAAATCTCCTTGCTCAAAAACGAGCTGTAAGGATAATACGAGATGGTTACCAACAGCCATTTCGTAGACATCTGTTTAAGGAGTTAGGAATTTTGACTACTGATTCACAGTATATTTATTCCCTCATAAAGTTTTTTGAGAGTAACCCATTATAATTCAAAAAAGACATTGATCTACATAATTATAATTGCAGAACAGAAAAAACCATTCATTATTCCACATTGTTATCTTCAGCACAAAAAGAAGTCCACAATTCTCCCCCAAAATTTCTCATCACTTACGCAATTGTATAATATGTATGACAGACAGCAATGCTAAATCTGAAGAACTTTCTTTGCGACTATTCCCTCAATTGCGAATAAGAGTATCTATATTTATAATATGTAAATGGTAATGGGTAGGAATTACTAATTCACATCTGTATTTTGTAGATAAAAATACAGCATGTAGCCATTTTCATGTGTGAATTTGGAACGTGAATGTAAACTGACTTCTTCCATCAATATGATTAAACGTACAGACGATCCATGGACCATGAATGTAACTAAAAAATTAACCTTTTCATTAATTTCTTTTCCGCAACCGTTCTACGAGGGTGATACTGCGCATTTTACCCACAGTTCCGGCATATTTACTCACTCCTAACTTGCTGAAATTACAGCGCATCTTTTGCCGACCAAGGTCGGGTAGCCGGTATTTCTGGCACTAGCTGGAGGTCATAAACATCTATTAACGTTAAGTAGCGTACACGGCGGCCACCAATGAAACAAATACTACGCAGCCCGTATAGAACTACTGTCTCTGAGACGCTCATCGTATTCAGACTGTGGGGAAGAACTCTGAAGGAAGTGACTATCGTGCAAGTATGGCTAAGACACATGATCATTCAGCGCAGGAGGCGATCTATAAATTTGTACTGTAGTCTTCTTCATACAGAACAAAGTGCCACGCATCATTAACTACGCTCGACACTACTCCTGCACCATGGATCTTGACAATGATTACCGCCTTGAAACCCTCAAGGAAGTATTCAAAAAATCGTACCACACGAGTATAAAGGAACTCGACACACTCGAACAATCCTTTCGTCCTAACTCTGGGGAACTATAATCACAACTATAGGTGAAAGCATAAGCGGCCAGAAACACTGCCAAGTAGGGCATAACCACATATGGCGAGCTAACATACACTCGCAAGATACAACATCGGCAAGCCCCTGCAAATCAGCAACATTGACTGTATATGTCAGCTGCTATCAAAGCACAAACAAATCGCCAACACTATCCTACACTGTGAATCCGATATATGACCTATGGGATACCAAACGATGATAAAAACAACTGTTCTAGCGGCAAGACACAATCAATGCCCTCTCTGTGCGATAGCAATGGAGATACTTTCGAAGACAGTGCTGCCAAAGCATAGTTACTAAACACAGCCATCTGAAATGTCTTCACAAAAGGAGACGAAGTAAATATTCCATAATTCGAATCAAGAACAGCTGCCAACATGAGTAACGTAGAAGTAAATATCCTGGGAGTAGTGAAGGAACTTAAATCACTTAATAAATGCAAGTCTTCTGGTCCAGACTATATACCAATTAGGTTCCTTTCGGAGTATGCTGATGTAACAGCTCCATACTTAACAATCTTATACAACAGTTCGTTCGGCGAAAGACAGGAAAGTTGCACAGGTCACGCCAATATTAGAGAAAGGTAGGAGAAGTAATTCACTAAACTATTCACGTATCAATAACGTCGATAAGCAGCAGGATTTTGGAGCATATATTGTGTTCGAACATTATGAATTACCTCGAAGAAAACGATCTATTGACTTACAGTCAACATTGATTTATAAAACATGGTTCTTGTGAAACACAACTAGCCCTTTACTATTATGAAGTGTTGAGTGCTACTGACAAGGGATTTCAGATTGATTCCGTAATTCTGGATTTCCGGAAGGCTTTTGACACTGTACCACAGAAGCGGCTCGTAGTGAAATTGCGTGCTTATGGAATATCGTCTCAGTTATGTGACTGGATTCGTGATTTCGTGTCAGAGAGGTCACAGTTCGTAATAATTGACGGAAAGTCATCGAGTAAAACGGAAGTGATTCCTGGCGTTTCCGAGGTAGTGTTATACGGAAGTGATTTCTGGCGTTTCTAAGGTAGTGTTATGGGCCCTTTGCTCTTCCTTATCTATATAAATGATTTGGGAGAGGCCGGCCGGAGTGGCCGTACGGTTCTAGGCGCTACAGTCTGGAGCCGAGCGACCGCTCCGGTCGCAGATTCGAATCCTGCCTCGGGCATGGATGTGTGTGATGTCCTTAGGTTAGTTAGGTTTAATTAGTTCTAAGTTCTAGGCGACTGATGACCTCAGAAGTTAAGTCGCATAGTGCTCAGAGCCATTTTGATTTGGGAGACAATTTGAGCAGCCGTCTTAGGTTGTTTGCAGATGACGCTGTCGTTTATTGAGTAATAAAGTTATCAGAAGATCAAAACAAATTACAAAACGATTTAGAAAATATATCTTTATGATGCGAAAATTGGCAATTGACCCTAAACAACGAAAAGTGTGAGATCATCCACGTGAGTGCTAAAAGGCGTCCGTCAAACTTCGGTTACACGATAAATCTGTCGAATTTAATGGCCGTAAATTCAACTAAATATCTAGGAATTACAATTACGAACAACGTAAACTGGAAGAAACAAATAGAAAATGTTGTGGGGAAGGCTAACCAAAGACTGCGTTTTATTGGCAAGACATTTGGAAAACGTAACATATCTACTAAAGAGACTGCCTACACATTGGTTGTCCGTCCTCTTTTGGAATATTGCTGCGCGGTGTGGGTTCCTTACCAGATAGAAGTAACAGAATACATCGAAAAAGTTCAAAGAAGGGCACCACGTTTTGTATCATGGCGAAATAGGGGGGAGAGTGTCATTGAAATGATACAAGATTTGGGGTGGACGACATTAAAACAAAGGTGTCTTTCGTTGCGGAGGAATCTTCTCACAAAATTCCAATCACCAACTTTCTCCTCCGAATGCGAAAATATTTTGTTGACGCCGACCTAAATAGGGAGAAACGATCACCATGGTAAAATAAGAGAAATCAGAGCTCGTACGGAAAGATATAGGTTTTCGTTCTATACGAGATTGGTATAACGGAGATTTGTGAAGATGGTTCGATGACCCATCTACCAGGCACTTAAGTGTGATTTGCAGAGTATAGATGTAGATGTTACAGGTATTCTGATGCTAACCGAGAAGCCAATACCGGCACCGTACAGCAGCCGCCGAATAACACCGCTACACAAAGCCTATCCTTGCATGACTTGTTGCAGCCAGCAAGAGAACCGCTACTGCTCTTACAACCCGACCTTAACAATCGCAGAGGTTTTTTTCACTTGGCTCTGCCCTTCAAACCGCTACCGTTCGTTGAACTTTAGAATCAATTAATTTCCAGATGAGCCCGTATTAACGGCCAATCACAACCAGACGTACGCAAATATCGCAGTACTCCATCCTGCGAGACCTCACTTAGTGAAAACTAACCAATATACAGAGATGGCAGTAGACCATTTGCGTTGTCCATCATGCCGATGTGGGCGTGGAGGGACTCCACCCTATCTAACAAAGAATCTTGTGAAAACTAATTTATTCGCCAAGGTCGCTAGTTATCAAAATTTCTGGATTACCAGTTTCAGCAATATGTACTGCCTTCTTCAAATCCATAAAAAACCGAGCAGGGATAATTTCATCATACAGGGTGGGGCAAATAAAAATGGCCTGAACCAAACCATATGTGGCGGCATTAACGGAGGAGAAAAAGACCTACAGTTACTTCCAACAGGATGGTGCAACTGCCCACACAGCCGGCCGAACGTTGGAGCGCATTTACATCATCTTCACGCCTGACAGTGCTGTTAGCAGAGGCTAGTTTCTTTTTTCTTTAATTAAAGATGGGGCCCCTCCACGCCCGCACCAACGTGGTGACCAAACCAAAAGTTCTACTGTCACCTGCGTCAACATGTTAGTTATCTAGTAAGTGGATCACAGGATGCTGGACTGTTATGTTATCCGTGCGTCTAGGTAAGACTACGCATTAACACGGTCCATCAGGTGATAGATAGTGGACGAAACGCGGGTGAGGGTAGCGATTTGAAGAGTAGAGGGAAAAAGTGCCAAGGCTCGTGCCGTGGGAAATACCTCTGCGACAGTGGGATGGGTAGTAAGAGCAGTAGTGGCTTAGTAGCTGCGATAGTTCATGCAAGGTAGGATTTGTTAGTATGGGTATCATGCATCATTACCGAGGCAAGCGATGGCGATGTATCCCAGTTGCTGCAGCTGCTACATTCCTGGAACAATCAAGATCGTTTTACAGTAGTGGGAGATCGGCCACAGATCATCTCACTGTGTGGGGGATGTGTGGAGCTTGTCTGCATGCAGTGTACGGTACGGCTTCCCTGCGTGGTGCCAGTTATTTGGCAGTGTATTCCAGCTGGATATCCAGTAATGGCGTCTGATTAACAGGGGCTCACGTGTACCGTTGTGTTTGCGTGTGCTTGGTCATAGATGTTAGGTCCTTACAAGTATGTCTTTTGGTCTTTTATGTTTCCATCTATGGTTGTGGTCGTAGTTCCCCAGATTCAGAATAAACGGGTTCTACGAGTGTCTGGAGTTTCCGTATAGTCTTTTGGTGAGTTTGTGGATTACCTCCGTGAGAGTCTCAAGTCGGTATTCCCGGTGAAGGTCCGCGATGCGTGTGTATCGTGGAGCATTGCTTATGATTTTGAGTACTTTGTTTTGTATGAGCTACAGACGGCGCAGGCGTGTAGGCGCAGCGTATCCCCAGACAGGAGCTGCGTGCGTCATCAGGGGTCGGATAAGTGTCATGTACATTGACCTCGACACCCTTCTGTTCAGTGTGCTACGCCTGTTGACCATAGGGTAGAGCTGTTTGAGCCTCGCGCTAGCTCGGTTGGTCATGTGTTGTATGTGGTCCCCCCAGAGTAATTTCCGGTCCAGCCAGACACCGAGGTATTTGACTTTCTCACGGAAACGTATTGGACGTGCATGTAGAGTTATTGGTCTGCAGCATCGGTGTTTGCGCAGTTGCTTCGGTCTTCTAGTGAACAGAACGGCTTCGCACTTGTCGACGTTTACTCTAACACGCCATTTCTCCAACCAAGGCTCAGCCACTCTGAGTGTAGTCTGTAGGGGTGACGTAATGTTTGATGGTTTCCAATCTTGCACGAGGATGGCTGTGTCATCCGCGTAGATTGCCATCGTTGTGTTGTGTGTGGTTGGGAGATCGTTTATGTAAAGGCTAAACAGTCCAGATTACCTGGCCTGTCAGTATGCGATTACTTTGTGTGGGGAGCCCTCAAGTCTAAGGTGTATCAAAACACCCTTATAGTCTTCAAGAACTGCAGCAGAACATTTCGGAGGAGCCTCTAGCAGTTCCAGTAGTCCAGCTCTGATCCGCCTTCATCAACTTCCTGACCAGAGCGCAAAAGTGCTAAGAGGTGAATAGTGGTCACTTTTAACGTCTACTGTACTCACGTTAGTACCATATTTTCTTTTCTCTGCTGTGTTTCTTTGTACCCTGCAACTCTGCTCTGCAGGCCACTTTTATTTGCTCCACTCCGTACGATGCTTAAACCACTCTGTCACCTTAGGATTGTACATTATTGCAGTATCTTATGCATATTGCACAGCCCTCATGTGACAGTGTGGTTTAAGCATTGTACGACTAACTACCACCGATCGGCTTTTATGGATCTGAAAATGCAATACCTACTACCGAAACTAGTAATCCAGTAACTGAGTTGACGTAGCGATCTCGGCAGTTTTGTTTCAGAAGAAGACTACAGCACATTTTGTGTGAGTGTTGCAGACAAGTACGTAGTCGTACTGCGATCGGCCAAAAGGCCTTTTGCTTATCAAAACGTTCTTGCTGGCTGGGAACAGACAGCCGCAGTTGGTCCGCTGACGGGTTCTCTTTTAATTGTGGAACTCGCTGAGACCGCGCAACACCGCAGGCGGCTCCGGGGCCAAAGGCGTGCGTGGTAGCAGCTGCGATAATGGGACAAGCGCGGATCGTTTCGGCCTGTGGCAACCGTCGTCGGGGACGTGTGATTGGCCGCGGGTGGGCTCACGGCCGCGGCTGTGGCGGCGACCACAAAGGGCGGCTGGGGCGCTGTGATTGCCTACACGCGGCTTCCGGTAGCCGCCGCCGGCCGCGTCCAATTTCCTGGCCAATTAAAGAGCGGGAGTAACGCGGGCGCGTGTAGCCGGCGTGGGCGGCGCCATTTGAGAGTGGGCCTTATCTGCGGTCCGAGTAAGTTGTTGCGGTTTCCATGTCCGGGTCGCCTGCTTACGTCGTGACTGAAAGGTGTGTTCAGCGCCGCGGCCGATTTCCTGCGCCGGCCGCGGGATGCACTCGTCACTGTGTAAGCTGTGCTGGCGCTGGCGCAGCCAGGCAGTCGACACCACCCCGCGACGCGACAGCGAGGTACACAGCATCTGTAACGCAGCGGTTTCTCATAGCTGTATACTGTTGCCTTTTAAAATTGCATCCTCATGGACACGACATCCAACAAACAGACTGGCAGACTTCCCTAATATTTATTCCCTCTACTATGAGGTCTGCTGTTTAGGACTCGGCAAATTTTGTTTGATTATTTAATTCTGCCTCCCGATGCCCTTTCTCACACGATAGTCGTCAAGTTCACCTAAGGGAGGGAAGTCATGTGTGCCATCTTTCAGTGAATCGTGTAAATAGTTTTGACAGTGCAAATCAAAGACTACTCTTTATTGGCAGACCACTTACGAGATGCAACAGGTCTGCTAAAGAGACTGCCTAGACTATGCTTCTTCGTCCTCTGCTAGAGTGCTGCCGTGCAGCAAGGTACTCTTACCCGATAGGATTGACGGATGACATAGAAAAAGTTCAAAGAGGCTCAGCTCATTTTGTAGTATTGGGAAATAGCGAAGAGAGTGTCACGGATATGATAAGCGATCATTAAAACGAAGACATTTCCGTTGCGGTGAGATCTTTTCACGAAATTTCAGTAACCAAGTTTTACCTCTGAGTATGAAAATCCTTTGTTGTCACCCACCTACACTGGAGAGCCAAAGAAATTCCTACACCTGCCTAATATACTGTAGGACCCTGCGAGCACGCAGAACTGCCGCATCACGAGATAGCCATTCGAATAGCGCTAGAGAGCACAGTCATTTTTGTCGATCGTACAGCCGCGTCGCATACCTAAAGTCAGGAAATTGGATTGCCTGCAGCAAGATACGAAAGTCGTCCAGAAAGTAAGTTCCGTTCGGTCGCGAAATGGAAGCCACTGGGAAGATCTGATAAAGCTTTCCACAGATGTGTTGGGCAGTATCTCTAGTATGCCCGTCGATCGTGTCGCGTCGCTCTTTTCAGTTTTGAGTGAACAGTGAGCACGTAAATATGCGTAGAGAATAGCGTCTCCCGCCAAATATGAGAGCCTGATTACAGATTTCGCCTGTGTCATGCAGCCCACATAACACAACTGTCGAGCAGTTCCTTCTTCAAGCCAATTCTCGGCAGCACACAGCAGGGGCAATGAAGACGCTCCTGCAGCGTTTCCCATGAGAAGTGTTCGATCACCCACAATATAGTCCGGAATTGACTCACCCTGAGTCTCATCTCTGCTCACAAGAACCGCTGGCTATGAAGACAAAACTTTTCCACAGACAACGAGCTGCAGACCGGTGCAGATAACTGGCTGAAGGCACAGGCGGCTGCTTTCTATGACGAGGATATTGGAAAGTTGATACAACACTATGACAACACTCGAAGATGAAGCGACGACTACGTAGAGAAGTAGTTGGAAGGTGTACCTAACTGTTGCAAATAAAACGTTTCTGGTTTCCTCTGTGGTTTCCATTTCACGACTGATTGGAACTTACTTTCTGGACAACCTTCGTAATTATCCACACGGACACTGCGCTAACAACTGGAGCACCAAAGTCTGCCAGCCAGACTGCCATTGTTGCGGATTCCTTCGTCGCGGCAGCAGAGAGGGGACAGCAGACACTCGATCGCTCTGCAAAGGTACTGCTTACACGGGATGCTCCATGTCGCAGTTTTTGGCGTAGCTCGGTTCTGCATGTAGAATCATGATGGATCACAAAACAGTTGGAAACATCATGATCCTCACTTGATAGAGGTGTTGAAGGCTCCTGCTCTGAGGTAGAATGTTGCCATGAAACTAGCCGCAAGATTACTGTCGGGGGACTCTTAATTGATACGCAAATTAGGGAGCAGAATCACGATGTAATGCAAATCACACCCAAGTGGCTTTATATTGATATAAATCCTATGTGGATTGGCTGTCCTCTGGTATAATTTATTCATTAAATTAATTAATCAAAGTTCCCTTCCAAAAATGATGATGTGGAAGAATTCTGGTGGTTTGACTTTTAAAAGAATAAATTTCGTCCTAAAAATTACAGCTATTCTTATTTTCTTTAAATGGAACACAAAATTGATGAACCATCTAAATGATCCTCACTTGATAGAGGTGTTGGCAAGAACCTAGTACGAACGACATTGCATGAAACCTCTCGTGCTTCTGTACTTATGAGAAGGGAGAGCAAAGAAAACAGGTGAAATGTATAAATCGATAAAGAAGTGGGTAATCAGATATCGTACTACGACCTTATCTAACGAAGCAAAGCGGTTCTATGGATGCCACCACTGAGAAACCTCAATTCGAATTTTGCGCAGGTGAAAAATTAACTGATGCTGTAAAAGAATTTTGTGTAGTTGCGTGCGTTCGTCGTCTGTATTTGCACTGCTTTGTTTAACTTTATCAGAAATCGTCTGTATAACGTCATAGTCGGCTTCGTCTGGAGTATTATAGTTGTGTACGTACGTATCTGTGAACAATGTGGAATTACAGTCTATGTTACGTGATGCGGAAATGACCTCTGTACGATTAATTGTTTGTTCTTCCGCAGATAAAGAGTGCTGAAATTCTAAAGCCAGTTGTACATTTTCATCCTTTAACATTAAATAGGAGTTTTGAAAGTCAATAATGGCATCGTCTTGTACCAGAAAATTCGTACCTAAAATAATGTCTGTCGTCAATAACGGAATAATCCAAAAATTTGAGTGAAATGTATGACCTGCAATATAACATGATAAATGTGTCTGTAATTTTACATCTACTCCTTTACTAGATTCTGCTCCTTTTACTTTCGTTTTGCCTAATAGTAACGTAGGATAGGTATTCTCTTTGTTACACTCGTTGAAAGTTTCTTCATTTTTAAGTGACATATGTGATCCAGAATCGATTACTGCTGAAAATTTCGATGATCCAATTTTAACTTCGATGACAGGGTGTGAAATGGTTTTTTGAACAATTGGTCTTTCCTGCAAAAGAGTGTCTCGGATGTCGTCAAAAGTAATAACATTTTCGTGATCAACATTTTCTGTGTCAAAAGTATTACTTGCATTACTGGAATATGCAACCTGTACTGTATCTAGTCAAATTCCATCTGACGTGTCATTATTTTCGGGAGGATGCTGTGGCATTTCCACTATTTGTACTGTTCTGTTATTTCTTCCTGACGTCTTACGTTCTGGATGATACCTACTGTCTGGTTCATTCATGATAATATGTTGTTACTAATGTTCTTGCTGCTGATAAGATAGACTGTTATTAAATGTACGCTGAAAATTGTGCTCATTATTTTTACGTCTGTCGTGATAGTCATTTCTATATGGCGCACTGCGATAGGAATTGAAATAGTGTGTTTTCTGTGCATACTGATTCCCTTGTTGCTGTGCGTTACTAGTTGTTGGGGCCGACGCTATACGCGTACGCGGCTAAACATTAAAGCTTGGTTGACCTTGTAGACCGCATTGTTGCTTAGGTATGCTAACCTGCTGGTTTTGTTGCTATTGCGGTGAAAAACGTCTATTGTTACCAAAATGTGTTTGCGACTGCTGAAAATTTTGCACATACTGATGATTAAATTTTTTGTCTGTTATTAAAGTTCTCGTGGTTATCATTTCTGGAGCGTCTAGTGAAAAATTGTCACTTTCGGTAAAAGCTTGTCGTATCAGGTTTTCTTTACTCATTCTTAATCCTAGATAGAGCAATAGTTGAAGAGCTGTTTTAATAGATATAAAGGATAGTAGAAGAGAAGGCAGCAGTGCAGAAAACTAAAGATGAAATTGCACTACTACAGCTCGGGGCCCTGTGCACGCTACGGCACATATTCATTAAAGCGTAATGAATCAGTGTAACCTCCCCACAAAAAATATTGTTAAATGGGAATTAGCCAAGTGTAACCTCACCACAAAATAATAATAATTAAATGAATTTTTCTAATATTGTAACCTCGGAACAAAATTGGCTCCCATTTATTGTCTTTGTGCAGAAATGCATTCACACTTAATATTCCCACAAAATTCTTTTCTCATTTAATGTCAAGTTCGAAACAGAAAAATTCCTAAACACCAAAATAATAAAAAGAGTTTTGTAACCTGATGAATTTTATGAGGATAGCAGCGCTGACCTTCGGACCTGTATTCTGAATAAAAAAAGGCAAAAATGTTACCTCAATAAAACCGCAATTATATCTGCTCTTAATTAGTCATTTTTCGACACAGCTTCGTGCAATGCTGGCGTGTATTTCTTTTGATTCTTGGATGCAATGATAATGCATTGGAAATTCTTTAAATTGAAATGAATGATTTTCTTCAAAAGAGTTGCTTTATATTATAAAATTTATCATTGGGGCATTTTTGAACAAATTAAATTACAATTAACATACATTATTAAATATGCGCAAGGCTGCTTCTTTACCTTCTACAACAATACTCATCCTCCAGAGTCCTGACCAGAGTCGCGAGCAGAGCACACAGCCGACGCATGCCGACTCCCGCCGACTCACCGGCCTTACTACTGTCGACTCGCGCAGACAAGCGCAGACTAGCGACAAGCAACAACTAACGATAAACTACTCTCTGGTCAGAGATTCTGTCATGCCTCGCCCATCGCCGGCAAAGCATACGTCTTACACGATCATGATGTCATTATAGCAATTATGATTACGTAAGTTAATAAATCAGCCGAGGAGGCTAAGAAGTGTTTCTGCTAGATAGAGCAGATCAGTTTTTTATCATCTCACTTAGACAGTGAATTGGGGACACTTAGCTCCAGTAAGATGGATGTAGAGGAATTAAGGATAAAGTTTAAGAATATTGTAATTCGTGGTTTGGAGATTTATGTGTCTAGTAAGCGGATAAAGGATGGTTTAATAACGAAATTCGGAAGATGCTGAAGAAGCAGATGCTGTTGCACTCTCGGTTCAAAAGAGAATGCACAAATGACGACAAGCGAACGTTAGTAGAGGTTCGTGCGTCTGTGAAAAATCTGTGCGCAGAGCATAGAACTTCAACTGTCACACTTTAGCAAAAGATCTGGCAGAGAACCGGGGAAAATTCTGTTCCTATGTAAAATAGTTAAGCGGGTCTAAGGTTTCCTTGTTGACTATGTAAGTAGGCTGTTTAAGTTTTTATGTTGGTAACGCCACGTAGCGCTCTAAATGAAAATCACTGACAGTGCTGTGTGCAGTCTGTGGCTGGTTTGCATTGTTGTTTGCTGTTGTAGTGGTGGGCAGTTGGCCGTTCACAGCGCGTAGCGTTGCGCAGTTGGAGGTGAGCCGCCAGCAGTGGTGGATGTGGGGAGAGAAATGGCGGAATTTTGAGACGTATGTCCATCAGAGACAATAAATTTGTAAGACTGGATGTCAAGAACTGCTATATATATTATGACTTTTGAACACTATTAAGGTAAATACATTGTTAGTTCTCTATCAAAATCTTTCATTTGCTAACTATGCCTATCAATAGTTAGCGCCTTCAGTAGTTTGAATATTTTATTTAGCTGGCAGTAGTGGCGCTCGCTGTATTTCAGTAGTTCGAGTAACGAAGATTTTTGTGAGGTAAGTGATTTGTGAAAGGTATAGGTTAATGTTAGTCAGGGCCATTCTTTTGTAGGAATTTTTGAAAGTCAGATTGCGTTGCGTTAAAAATATTGTGTGTCAGCTTAAGCACAGTTATTTATAATTTTTCTAAGGGGACGTTTCAACTACTCTGGTGTGACAGTTGAAGATAGCAAAACGAAAGCCAGATTTTATATTTGACGTTCAACAAACCGTTCACACAGGAGGATCGTATAAACATGTCATCATTTGACCATCGGACAGACTCCCGTATGCATGACGTAGTAGCAAGTATCCCTGGCGTAGAGAAACTACTGAAAGGTTTGAAAGCAAATATATCACCAGGTCCGGATGGAATCCCATTTCGGTTTTTCAAAGAGTATTCTACAGCACTGGCCCCTTACCTAGCCTTCATTTATCGTGAATCTCTCTCCCAGCACAAAGTCCCAAACGACTGGAAGCCAGTGCAGGTGACACCAGTATACAAGAAAGGTAAAAGAACTGGCCCCAAATTACAGACCAATATCCCTAACCGGTTTGCTGCACAACACTCTGACATATTCTCAGCTCGAATATAATAAACTTTCTTGAGACTGAGAAGCTTATGTCTACGAATCAGCATGGTTTTAGAAAGCATCACCCGCGACAAACTCAGGTTGCCCTTTTCTCTCATGATGCGAACTTTGAATGAAGGCCAACAGGCAGATTCCATATTTCTAGACTTCCGAAAAGCATTTAACACAGTGTCCCACTGCAAGCTCTTAACAAAGATACAAACGTATAGAATAACTTCGCAGATATATGAGTGGCTCGAAAACCTTTTAAGGAAGAGAACCGAGTATACTGTCCTCGATAGCGAGGGTTCATCAGAGACAAGGGTATTGTCAGTAGTTCCCAGGGATCTGTGATATGACCGCTGTTGTTCTCTAGATACACAAATAATTTGATGGGCAGGGTGGGCAGCATTTCTGATGACGCAGTGGTGTGCGGTGAGGTGTCGAAATTGAGTGACTGCAGAAGGGTCAAGATGGTTTACACAAAATTTCAAGTTGGTGTGATGAATGGCAGCTAGCTATAAATGTGGATAAATATAAGTTAAGGCGGATGAGTATGACGAACAAATGTTCGTATACAGTATTACCAGTCCCCTGCTTGACACAGTCAAATCGTTTAAATATCTGGACATAACGTTGCAAAGCGATATGAAATGAGACGAGCATGTGGGGATTCCGGCAGGAAAGGCGAATGGTCGACTTCAATTTATTGGGAGAGTCTTGGGGAAGAGTGGTTCACCTGTAAAGGAGACCTCCTACAGCACGCTGGTGCGACCTATCACTCAATACTGCTCGAGTGTTTGGGATGCGTACCAGGCCCGATTGAAGGAAGGCATCTAAGCAATTCAGAGGCGTGCTGCCAGATTTGTTACCGGTAGGTTCGAACAACACGTCTTACGGAGATGCTTCTGGAATCCCTGGAGGGAACGTTCTTATCGAGAAACACTGTTGAGAAAATTTAGAGACCCGGCATTTGAAGTTGACTGCCGAACGATTCTACTTCCGCAAACATAGATTGCGGGTGAGGACCACGAAGACAAGATAGAGAAATTAGGGCTCATACGGAGGCATACAGACAGTCGTTTTTCCCTCGCTTTATTTGCGATTGGAACAGGAAAGAAAATGACTAGTAGTGGTTCAGGGTACCCTCCGCCACGCACCGTACTGTGGCTTGCAAAGCCAGGGTGTCTACGTAGATGTAGATGTCGATTTATTACAGTTTAAAATTACACTGAATGACTAATATCCGTATGCTTGATGCTGATGCAAGAGTATTTTTCAAAATACGTCTGTGGTCGAAATGCTACAAATGTTTACCAGCGACAGACAGCTCCGAAAACTTCTTAAGAAGACAGACACCCTATATTATTGATAAATTCCGTTTGCATAAACCAAATAAAAGACACTGAAGACCTTCAAAGTGACAATAAACGTACAAAGAGCCTACCAGAACAATTTTAAGACTAGGGAATAGAGCAGACAATAAAAAAAAATTTAAAATAGTTGTCTAGTAACTGAAAATAATACACAATTACGAATGTTCATTGAAAGAAAGCAACAGTTTTTGTGCGACCGGAAACAGCAATGACCCAATTTACTATTCTAACAACTTTTAAATAATTCACTATCTTTCGTTTAATCGTCTTTTTGACGGAATAATTTCTAATCAAGCCCACCGGTCTAGTTTGTACACAGCCACACTTGACATTAAATGTAGCATACTCAAAACTATTGTAGATGCAGTCTTATTTTCTGACGCACCACTACTGAAACGTGAGACAATGTATTTGATCAATTGGCCAAGGCGAGACTTCAAGTACCTCTGAAAATATTTGTTACATGGAGCTTGAAATTTACGACCGAACCAGAAATTTTAATAAAGCAAACAGTTCCAGTGAGTTGATAGTTCATTTTAGTGTTAAAGTGGCACACTAATTAACCTTATTAGATTTACTTAAGTTTGATATACAACAGCAGTGCCGAGATCCATGAATAATCATGCATCAGTTTTACCATACCTTCTGAGCGTGGACCAAATATCTGGTATTACGAGCCGTATTTGTTGAACTGATACATTGGGCTGATTTGCCAGCAACGATTCAGTAGGCTCGAAAACAAAACAATTAAAAATCCAGCTGGCTCTGAAAAACAGAATCTTATGGTAACTTGTATAGTACATGACAAATAATAAAGAGAACCCTCCTTCAACAAATAACATAGAGACGCGAACCAAGATACAAATAAACTAATCGCTCTTGCGGAGCTGCAACTGAATACTAGCCAGACACTATCCTTGTAGATGGTTTACCAATAGTAATAATAATAATAATAATAATAAACCATATAATATCGACACTTATTGCCAGTGCACAAAAACGGCCGAGTCAAATGAAAATGGCGAGCAGCAGTCACCACTTAACGGGGAAACGTCTGCAAAACCTCAATCCCACACAAGAAGAACGGCGAAGTTGAACAAAGAAATTGCTCAACATGACAGACCGCTATCCTGAAGTGAAGTCGTTCTAGTATCGGCTTCCTTATGAAGCTCCGCCCGGTACGATATTACAGAACAGAGATGTCAGGGCAGTCTGGGCGGCTAACGCCGCACACTGTCGCTTCCGCCACGGCCACTGACGGTGCCAACAAGACGCGCAAAACAAGGCCCGCTCACCGTACTCGTGCCTTCTCGTCCAGACGACTCTCCACTGTACTGCCTAAGATATTCCTTAAATACCCGTTCCTCAATGGGCACCACCGCCTAGGAAGCTTGAAGTTCGTTCTTACAGAAGTAGCCAAGGATTTCTGGTGCATGACACAATAAAATCTGTAGATAATGTGAATGATACTCAACAGTATATTGCTCGTATTGTTACGAGGTCCTTTGCTTAACTCATATCGACCACGAAAACACTCTTTGCAACAATATGCTTTTTACCACTCTAAGGGAACTGACACAAGACACGGAATAGGTAAATACACACACACAGACACATACACACACACATAAACCATTCCTCCATCCTATACAGAGACCTAAATATGGAATATAAGTCGTCAGAACTCCCGCTACAATTTTCATAATCTTCTCACAATATGTGATACATTTCTCGCAACAAATGCGAACAGCAAGATGGCGTTAAGTTCTCGATCAAGAACGAGGTGCGAAAGTTATGTATCTCTGCGTCTAAAAGCAGCCGCAACTCGTCCATCGAAGTAAATGAGAAACTATGGAACAATCCTGTACATACCAAAACTGTATCCACAACACTACCGCAATCCCAATTTTATAATGCTGACATACATACGTTCACATCTTTGTATTTGTTTACTAGCAGAGTCTCACACAATTGCAGTTGTATGCTGAGAAGAAGGGCAACAGAAAAATTTAGAAAATATGCCGGCAACAGCGGCAACAATTGTAAAACCGTGCTGTGACATGTTTTAAATAAGTTATTATGAAATTATTCACAGAAAACAGTATTTGTAATAAAACAGTGGGTATGTAATAACGTTTTATACGTTGGCTATTAATGCATGTTTTAGCATCAAAGAACCCACCGACCACGGCGATATTTGTTGCTGAAACAAGTTTGGGAGTAAATAAATAAAAAACTAGAGTGTTTTGCATCAAGAAGGAACCGTAATTCCACATTGTTGTTTTTGTAAAACAAACACGGACCAATGGGACAGTTTCCTGATAAGATTATCGACCACGAATAAAATTTATGATAGTCAGAATGCCAATTTCATGTAAAACTTTGACTACAATACAGAGTGCAAAAGCAAAAAAGCTAATGCGAGTCACACAGCCGCACTCACGCTCTTGGCCATCGTCGTTACCAGATCTGGCCATGTCGTGTTTCGGCATCTTGTGTTTCCGTGTCTTCAGTCTCCTTGTGCGTAATAAATTTTTGTCACAGGCGAAGTTATATCTAACTTTATATGCTTTTCTTCGTACTTGGGTAATAATTATTCATCACGATACGAACGACCGTTATCGTAAACCATCATGGCTACCGTCATTATTTCAGATTGCCTAGTGGCTTGTTTGATACACTCATGCGCCGCGCTTAGTCCAACAGTCCAACCGTTCATATTTCCCATTTCCTCTTGAAGACTACCTTTACCAGCTGCAGACTTTCTATCGAGCTGATGTTTCTTGCTCGTTATTTTACTTGATTTGTATTTCATATTAGGGAAAATTCATTGCTTTCTCCATTTTAACGGCGTTCGAGATCCAGTTACCTGAAGAATAACGTCAAGCAGTCACTTATTATAAAGCTTTATTTATGACAAGACACATTTTGAACTTTCACTCCTCATCAGTTGTCTTAATACATTTGCATATTCGTCAACAAGGCGTTTTTGACCACTGCAACAATCAAAATCAGGCCGAAAAAAGTTTTCATTGTCCTGAAATATAAACATATCACGCCAACTGAAGATGCATGAAACTCTGAAATACGTCTTGGCATAAGTAGATTTCAATAAAATTGCCTATATGCGGTATTTCTCCAAGCAAATATCATATTTAGTTTGCTTTAAAATGTACTCTGTACAGAAGATATCATATCATTATCTCCAGAGAACAAGATTTCCAGGCTGACATTTTCATTTGGTATCCCAGTCGTCATCGCTGGCTAGGCTGTTCAAATTACTCCCGTGGTACGTTGCTGTACTGAACAAACATGGTGGCCGAAGCTACATCAATTGGATGTTTCTTGCCCATCAAGCTACATGGTATTTGCCTTACCACTGTGTTAACATCCCTGTTGAAGTATTGGTCTCAAAACCTCAAATGTGACATTTCTCGCAAAATACAACTGAACCTTGGAACTTGCATAGTACGTCATTATACATATAGCTAGTCTTCTTCACATCTGGTGTATCTGTCTTACAACCGGTAGCGACTGGACGCCCTCAACATTCCTCAGTTCTATCCTTCTTTCTTACTCAGCTGCTAACTTCGCCCTCTTTAATGTCCTCCTCCTCTCTTACCTGCATCTTTCCTTTAATGACTACTCATTATAAGCAAAGTCTTTGCAATATATACACCAATCCAGACGTTTTCTTCATTCTCATAACTATCACTAGTTTTCTTTCCTTTCCTGTTCCTAGAAGTATTTGTTCACTTGTGATTGTGTCGGTCCACTGCGCTTTTAGCATTTTTCTCCATAACCGCGTTTCAGAAATAATAAAGTATTTTTCACCTTTCCATGAATCGCCGTCATATAATACTGCTCTCCAGATAAAACAGTTCACGAATTTCTTTCTTAATTCTGTCGGAATTATTAACGTAGTTAATAGGCCTTTAATCTCTTCAAAGGCTCTTTTACTTATGTTCTACTTCGCATTTCTTCCATACAGCTCCTATTTTCTCTCTCGAAAGATCCTAAGTGCCTAAAAGATCTTACTTCTTCCATAGTCTTCGTTTCCAACTATACTTTGATGGCACCCACATCTTTGCAGTTCTCATAACTTTTGTCATTCCATACACTATTCTACTTTTATAGTTTTCTCCGTCATAAAATTCAGTTATTTATCTGATTCAGTCAGTACTGCTTGATCATCTGCATTTTTCATTGTCCTTATCCTTTGTCCTTCTTCGTTTATGGCTCTTGCTTTTTGTAGCGTTTTATCTGCTGATTTCTCAGCGTTAATATTGGAAATTATTGATGAGAAACAACACCCTCGCCTAACACCTTTTCCAATACCTGCCACATGATTTTCTTTATCGCCAATCCTTACTACTACCAACTGTTTCATGTAGAGTTCCTTTATAAGCCTTCGTGACATACCACCACATGAGAGTATCTGGGAGACTTCAATGCACGCACAGACAACGAACTCAACATGGCACGAGGAATATCCGCAACTGCCATACGGTGCACTGCAGGAATGGCACGCCACTCTCTACCCAACTGCGATGCAGTTTATAGCCTCTACTTTTCCGTGGCTCCCGGTACTTAATGAAGGATTGTACGGGTAGCGTATTCAAGTGTTCTCCGTGGGTGGTAGCCGGGTGACATTGCCGGAGCAGACAATGGCGGTGGCCAAGATGCGTGGGTGCGATTGCAGCGGAGTCCGGGACGCGCGCAGCGGGAGGCGAGAGCAAGTCATCACGGGCCACGGTGACACCCGGCCGCATTCCGGGCGCGTGGGACACACGACTCCCATCCGCTCCCTGCGGGTGGTGGCAGCCGCACTGCTCGTATGGCTTCCAGTCGCTCGCCCCCGTGCTTGATAATCCCTCCTGGTAACCGTTTTTTCTGACTTTTCACCATTACCTTTCTTACATTGAGTCTCCGAGGAGTCTCCTTAGCCATCATAACTTTTTTTCCAAATTCCCTATCTTGTTCAAGAGTGTTATTATTTCCTGATGATCGTGCGATGTGTCGCATTTCACAGGAAGAATTTTCTGCTATAAGGAAAGTTCCTCTTACGTACAAGAGTAGGAAAGGAACCCTCCTCATGTTATCCTATGGGCCTGGATACCATGAAACCTGTGATCATATTTTTTAAGGGTATATGAATGAAAATTCTTATCTAGATATGTTGCAAACGTTCTTCAAACCTCAGCGCGAAGACGAAGCCGGGGTCGCGTGTGTTTACAGCAGGACCGAGCCCGAGTACAATTTTATGTTCAGGTGTGTGAGTTCCTTGATGACTAATTTCGAGGCCGTGGGATGGGCATGGTCCAACATCTCCAGCCCCACTGAAATAGACGCAACGAACATAGACCTAACGACTGATACAATGTCGATACAAGACTAATGAATAACTGCAAAAAACTGAGATGCTCCCCTAAATGGAGATACATAGGTCTCTTCGGTAAGCCATGATGCTGCTCATATTGATCCCCTGGATACACAGTTTTTATATGCAGGTACTCCTTCATTTAATATAATATTTTGTACTAGGGGTACGGGGAATTCTCCGACACACTGCACAATGGTTACAGAGAACCCCTCTCGCATGACACACTTAAAAGGTTGGAAACTCCATATTTTGACAACTTAGATCTATTTTTCTAAAAGATCATCAACTTTTTGCGGAGTAGAAAGTGTCAACCATACGTCCAACTCAACAGCAGTAAAGTCATTTGTTGCGCACAGACCACTATACCCTCCACCGCACTGGAGAGCTATATGTGAACAGCCCACTGTTTTTGGCAGGACAGTGTCGTATTTAAACAATGTACTTTACACAAACAAAAGAAAGTTCTACACTTGTTGAAGCCTAAGTCCGCGCCGAAAGCGTACTAATTGTGAACAACCACGGAATACTTAAATAGGTAAATAGTGTTGAAACTGGCAAGCAGTCGCGTTTAAGAAACATTACCAGTAGGCTATTGTACTCACAAGATGAGTCCAAAGGCGACGATAGTTAACACCAAGGTGTCACGGCTATAAGCAGGAAGCGTGAGGCACACGGAGGTGACAAAAGTGGTGGGGTACCTCCTAACATCGTGTCGGACGTCCTTTTACTCGGCTTAGTGCTACTCTTCGACGTGAAATGGACTCAACAAGTCTTTGGAAGTCTCCTGCAGAAACACTGAGCCTTACTGTCTCCGTAACCAGCCACAATTTGGAAAATGTTGCCGGCGCAAGGTTTTGTGCTCGAACTGACCTGTCGAATATGTCCCATAAGTGTCCGATGGGATTCATGTCCGGTGATCTGTGTGGCCAAATCATTCGCGCAAATTGTCCAATATGTTTCTCAAACCAATCGCTTTCATCTGTGACCCGGTGGCATGGCGCATTGTCATCCGTAACATGAAGTTGACAAATGGTTACAAGTGGTCTCCAGGTACTTAACATAATCATGTCCAGTCAATGATCAGTTCAACTGGACCAAAGGACCCAGTCCATTCCATGTAAACATAGCCCATACCATAATGGATCCACTACCATTTTGCACACTGCTTTGTTGACATCTTGAGTCCATGGTATCATGGTGCCTGTGCCACACTCAAACCCTACCATCAGCTCTTAGCAACTGAAATCTGTACCCATCTGACCAGGCCATGGGGTTTCCACTAGTCTAGCGTCCAGTTGATACCGTCACGAGCCCAGGAGAGGCGCTGCAGGCGGTGTCGTGCTGTGAGACGGCGTTTGCGTCGGTCGTCTGCTTCCATAGCCCGTTAACGTCAATGTTCACAGCACTCTCCTAACGGATAAGTTCGTCGTGCATTCCATGTTGATTACTGCGTTTATTTCAAGCATTGTTGCTTGTCCCTTAACTCTGAAAACTCTTCGCAAATGGCGCTGCTCTCGGTAGTTAAGTGAAGGCCGGCGGCCGCAGCGTTGTCTGTGGTGAGAGGTAATGCCTGAAATTTGGTATTCTCGACACTCTCTTGACACTGTGTATCTCAGATTATTGAATTCCTTAACTATTTCCGAAATGGAATGTCCCATGCGTCTAGCTCCAGCTACCATTCCGCCTTCAAAGTCTGTTAATTACATTCGTGTGATCATAATCACGTCGGAAAGCTTTTCACAAGAATCACCTGAATACAAATGACAGCTCCGACAACTCACTACCCATTTATACCTTGTGTACACGATACTACCGCTACCTGTATATGTCCATATCGCTATTCCATGACTTTCGTCACCTCAGCGTAGGTAATGCACAGTGGGTCAGTATTCCAAAACCGCGGTCAAAATCGGAAGTATAACATTATTAGTTAGGGGATTTGAAATAGTAGATTGGCTACATTAATATTAGCATTATTAAATGCCGCTCATACAAACAGTTGTCAGCCCAATTCGATACTTATATTTCAGATGAAACTTATTGCTATATAGCACCGGACGCAGAAAGTAGCGCGTTTCTCAAGTCAAATATTTTTGTTCTGCTTATTCGAATCACTACATTTTTAAGTTAAGGAAACTGCGGGAGTTAATAATTTAACAAAAAATCCCTATTTGATTGTTTAATCATGTGTATACTATTGTTAACATTAACACCAGAAAATAGATTAAGGAATAACTAAACATTATGAAAAGTTAGATTAAGTTACTTACCCTACGATATTCCGATATATTTCAAATTTTCCAATACAGTGTGCACAATTTTATTCGTGAAATTCGATTACAAAGTGTGCGATTTAATCCATATTTTTAGAAATAAGGTGTTAATCAACCTATAAACCATAATTATACACGAATATGAGCTTCTTTAGTGGATACAATTATGTATTAGTTATAAAAAGTAAGCTAAATAATGAGAAAAATTTTAATCACAAGTTGGTAAAATATAAATATTATATGCAATAAATACTATACATATTAATTATAATTTTCGATCATGTGACTACACATTCGTTGTTGCAACGAGATAGCTTCTCGAGTTGCACTTGCGAAATTAATTTCAGTTGATTATCAGCCATCTGGAAGAGCTGTTGACAAAAAGAGGGGATGCTTCATTATAGTGCAGAACAATATAAGAAAGTTATTTCACATTTATTCAGCAAATTGAGAGATAAGTATCAGGAGGGAGGGAATCTAGATGATTATTTTCTTAAGAAGTTTGACACCTGATTGAGTAATAATGTATTCTTTAGTTCTTTCCCTTTTTTCTATTTTTTGCAGGAACAAGAAAGAAATCAACTCGTCGCTCTGAAAAAAGAAAAAAGATTTGAAAGATTGTTCGACAGGTTACAATGGAGGAGAACCGGGGTCCCCATCGAATTACACTCCGGGTGAACTAGCACACCTTGCGATATTGAGTATCCGATCTTCAGAAAAATTGGATGCTTCAATGGCTGTAACAAAGAAGTTCATTCTCTAGCCCAGCCAAGGTAACAAAGAATACACACGGTTTAAATCTAACAAACATGGTGTAGTGAAGGTGTGGCACGGTATCAAAGAAATAATGAAAGTATCAACGATTCACAATTTTATGGTTTTTAATAGTTTTTTTTGTTTTTATCCTACGTACTGGACTCAAAATAAAGGACCCATAATTTATACTTTCACAATATTTATATAAAATTCGTAATTAGACTGGTCAAAAGTCTCTGACTGTCAGTTTTTGAAAAAAATATTCATTTATATCGGATCTTCTTTGTCACATTAGCTCCACCACTTTAAGGAGGAGGAGGAGAATTCCCGTCGACAGCGAAGTGATTAGAGGCAGAGCACAGGTTTGGATTAGAGAAGAATGGAGAAGGAAAGTGCTCGTGCCGTTTAGAAGAAGCTTTTGCCTTAAGCGATAGGAAAGTCTCGAAAAACTTACTCAGGATGGTCGGGCGCATGTTTGGATCGTCGTCTTCCCGAACGCGAGTCCAGAGCGCTAACCACTGTGCTACACCGTTCGGTCCTACCATTTTGATTTTCAGCTTCAGCGTAAGATCCGTTATCAACAAGGAATAAAAGTCCATTATATCGATCAGCGCCCACATTTTCGGATGTTTTGAATTCCGTCTATCTTTGCGAAATTCAACCCTTTGTGCAGCATTATGCTGCGCAGAAACGAACTGTGTGCAGTGCACAGTAGGGGAGCAAACAGGCGCCCCAAACAGACCACTTGATCCGCCATGATTGACTGTCAGTTTACTTCAGTGTTCGTAATCTGTGTTTATGAGACATACACCCTTTCAGGACAATTTAACTGGCAACTATATATCACAATTCTCTATGGCAACTTTCCAATCCTTTTGGAATAGCAAGTGACTTGCGAAAGTCGTGATACCGCTTTACCGATCACCTAGTAAAGAACGTCCCTTTACGACGGCTGTTGAGACGAGACTGATATACACAAATTTAGATAACATTGTCCATAGAGCGCAGCGATCTAGTGCCAACTTTGATTAAAACAACAGTCGGGATCGCAATAACATTTGTTTATTATAACCGGTTTCGGCTTACGTGAAAGCCATCCTCAGGTATTTCTTTGATCTCTCTCCCCCCCCCCCCCCCTCCTATGGCTGGTGTTGGCGGGTCTTTGGTTGGTTTTTCACGTGATCGTAGATTGTCAAGTACGTTCGTGGTATCACATGAAAACCCGAGGAGCCGCCTGCACCAGCTTTAACCTAAGCCGAAATCGGTGATAATAAACACATAAAAAAAAGTGATTGCGATCTCGACTGTTGTTTTAATCCAAGACTGATATTGGCTGCTCGTTACACGTGCTCCTTCTTTCGGCATTCATTACCAAGAGTCGCACTAGCAGAAAGCAGTCCCTGATTTTCCTTATAGTTGAGACGGGAGTGAAACAGTGTGGTAACCTTCCTTGGATATTATTCAGTCTGTACATGTAACAGACTATGAATGAAACCAAGGAGAAATTTGGAAAGGAAATTAAAATTCAGTGAAAAGAAATCAAAAACTTTGCGGTTTGCCAGTGACATTCGAATTCTATCGGAGACAGCTAGGGGCTTGGGTAAACAGTTGCAAGGACCGCACCGTGTCTCGAAAAGTGGTTTAAGATGAATATCAGCAAAAGTGAAAAAAAGATAATGGCGAAGGAAATGAGACAATTCTAAGGGAATACACACGGAATAGAAACCTGATATTCTGCATTTCTAGCTATACTATTCGAATGCTGGTTTCTTATTAGTTAAACAAGTAAAGGTGAACACACTTCGCGGAGGGAGAGGTCCTTGTAGAGTGAAAGGATATGGCAGTTAAATATGAAGCGACAAAGTTGTTCCACCTGGTATTCAAGATAATAAGACAGGCGAAATACATTTAGGTTTCAAGGCGAGAGCAGGTGCTGACACGTTTGAATATTACAGAACCATCAGTTTAATAAGTCATAGTTGCAAAATATTAACACGAGTAACTTACGGTAGAATGGAAAGACTGAAGGACGCTGACCTCGGGGAAGATCAGTTTCGGCTCAGGAGAAATATAGAAACACGTCAGGCAATACTGACCCTACGACTTACCTTAAAAGATAGGTTGAATAAAAGTAAACAGGCGTATATGGCATTTGTAGATTTACGAAAAGGTTTTGACGCGACTCACTCGAGTACACTCACTGATATTCTGAAGGAAACAGGAATAATGTGAATATAGCGAAAAGATCTTTACCAAGTTGTACAGAAACCAGGTTGTACCTACATGAGTCGAAGGCATGAAAGGCAAAAAATAGTTGAGACGGGAGCGAAATAGAGGGGGGGGGGGGGGGGGAGGTAGCCTATCTCGGCTGTTATTCAGTCTGTAGATTTAACACACTGTGAAAGAAACCAAGGAGAAACTTGGATGCCCGCATCTCGTGGTCGTGCGGTAGCGTTCTCGCTTCCCACGCCCGGGTTCCCGGGTTCGATTCCCGGCGGGGTCAGGGATTTTCTCTGCCTCGTGATGGCTGGGTGTTGTGTGCTGTCCTTAGGTTAGTTAGGTTTAAGTAGTTCTAAGTTCTAGGGGACTAATGACCTCAGCAGTTGAGTCCCATAGTGCTCAGAGCCATTTGAACCATTTTTGAGAAACTTGGAAAGAGAATTAAAATTCAGTGAAAAGAAATCAAAAACTTTGCTGTTTGCCAGTGATATTCGAATTCTGCCAATTTTTTCAAATTTATTATTTGAAAAATATTAAATTTTTTTCAGATAAAGCAAGTGTAATTAACATTCTACATCTATTTTCTTCATGTCCACATATTTATATCTCAATAAAGTCACCCTGGTGATTAACACATGTCTCCCAACAAGAGACCAGTTTGTTGACACCGTCACTGTAGAATGTTTGACTTAGTTGACGGAGCCACAACCTCATCCCCGCTTGCACCGTTTCATCGCTATCAAAGTGGAGTCCTCGAAGGTGTTCTTTAAGTTTCTGAAACAGATGAAAATTGATTCGGGCAAATCGGGACTCTATGGAGGATGATCGATGACAGGTGAACCCAAGGCGTCGGACTGTTGGTCGTAGCACTTGTATGTGGTCTGGCATTGTCACGCTGAAGGAGGTGGTACCCCATGTGTAACGAACTTTCGAATTCGAAACTCGATTACAGCACGCTGTTTCTCATGTACCCACATAGTTACGTTACACACCTCCATGACACATGCTACAATTCGAAGGCATCTAGCGGCAGAGGACTGCAAATACGAAGACGTGAAGAATAAAGATGGAGAATGGAAATGTCCGTTTCGTTTAAAAAACTTTAAGATTTTTCGCCTAAAAATTGTGAGGCATTACTTTTAGGCAAGCCCTCGCAGTAGCCGAGTTTGCTACTTTGGAAAGAAAATAATTTATGGTGGCGAAGTAGAAAAGGTGTAAAATGTAGCTTGAAACAACGAAAGAAACCCATACGAAAAAGAGAAATTTGTTATTATCTAATCCAGACGTAAAAAATGTAAATGTCATACGACTTGTTGGTTGAATATCCCAAGGGATGGATTCAGACGCCTGACGGAAAACGTGCTCTTCCTCTTCGCACATTGTCATCTTTCCTTGTGGATATATGAGACTTGTGCCGAATGTACGAGTATGTATGTATGCACAGTGCAGATGAGTGTAATGAATGTGTGTACAGTGTATTGTTACGTTTATGTTGCATGAGACAAGGGAGAGGGTGCCGGCATATTGCCTACTCCTCTCGAATACCACCAAGCGGGCCGTCGAGCCCTACGACCCATCCGACGGACGCATACCAGTGTAGCATGTCCTCACTTAATGAGACACTACGGAGAGGTCTGCAGTTTAATCCTTAACAGTGGCACAAAAACCGGTGATCAGGAACTTTACACTCTTGCTGGCATAAGTGAAAATTTCATCCACCACCAGAATTCGAATCGTCTTATTTCTGAGTCGAGCAACACCACACAGGCATACTTTATGACCTCGGTTACCGTACTTTTTTTTTAGTGAAACCTCCTGCTTACTAGACAGACGCTCTCACCCCTTTCTTTTTTTACGTTTTTTTAGGGGGGCAGGGTGTGCAGGGATCGTGCTTGGAGGCCTGGCCACGGTATCCCGTCTCCTGACAGAATAAGGGAGAGGCAGTGGGAAGGAAACATTGTACTTTTATGAAATCCATTTTTTGTTATTTTTTTACGTAATTTTAATCTCCCAGAAAAAAAATCACATATGAAAAAGAAAGGAAAGAAATAAAGGTCCGAAGTGTCATTTTCGTCACTTCGCTGGGAGTAACGTCCCATCCCGCAAAACTGCGTTAATTTGGGAGCCCCACCGCTTTGGGGGGGTCATGAAATATGCTGCCTAGAAAGTTCGCAAAGTGCGTTTTCTATTTAGAGTGACGTCGGATGATTTCATGTTATTCTAGTAGTCCATGCGCGATATCACGCTCCGCGAGAGGTAGTGCGATGCGTGTCATCCAATCCAGCCGATTGCCGACGTTTTCTGTGAGGAGGAAAAGACAGCGTCTGGGGAAAATAAAGCGTCCTTCGTGATCGTGGAGTCGTCGGTGCGTCGGAGGAGTGCCATGATGCGTTGCGTCAGCCGCCAAAAGTCCTTTGCCTCACCGCACTGCAGGGATGTTCCTCGGTGTCCTGCATGCCACATACAAGGCAGAGCGGGAAATCTACGATGTGAATGTCGTACAATCGTCGGCGAGTGACTGTCTAGGGGTTGATTAAAGTATACCAAGACGCTCTCGCTGCCTTGGCGTGGAGAGGCGTATGGACTGCTCGCCAAATCTGTCGCCAATCCCACGATGGGTATTTAAGTTCGACAACATTGCTGATGACGCCTCAAGTATCGATATATCTCAGGGGTAGTGGAGATTCCTGTAGAAGGTATCTAACTGAACATAACTAAAATCAACAAATAATCGCTCGACGTGAAAAAAGAAGGCGATATTGTGCCTACCGCCACCGGCGGTTCAAAGGATGGGGCAAGAAGCATGTCCAGGATCGCCGACGTGATGGCGTGTTGCCGTTGGTTCCTAGTCCGTAGCGTCGCTCTCAGGTATAGAGCTAGAGCCTTGTCCCGCACATTCGTGAGATTAAGTCCTCCAGAATGGTGTGAGAGAGTTAAAGTCTCGTATTTGACCTTAAACAACATCCCTTGGTTGACATAGTATCCAAAGGTCGCCATTAACCTGTCAGCAATACCATCTGGCATTGGTAATACTTCTGCCAGGTGTGGCAGTCGTGAGGCAAGATGAACATTACTGTGTTCTACTCTTTGGAGCACGTCGTGGGTTTGGAGGGAATTGTTCCGTATGTGCTGTCGGACGCGCTGGAGCATACGTCGGTAGCCCGCCGCCGCTGATTGCCGTAGCGATCGAGTGAACAATAGTCCTAAGTATCCCAAGATGTCCGCCGTCGTAAGCGGACTGTGCAGAGCGTCCAACCCCCGTCCGATGTGCATAATCTTGGTTTTATTCATGCTGACCCTGCTGCTCCGTACGTAGTAAGATGGGCAACCACGTTCCTTACATCGTTCTCCGACCAGACGAGTATCATCAAGCCGTAGGCATATGCACGACACGTGAAGAACTCGCACGGAGTCGGAAACCTGTAAGAGTCCGTCGAAGAGTCTGCATCAATGATTCGAACGCTACTGCAAACAGCACCATAATCAAGGGAGATCCTTGCCTAACTGAGTTCCAAACAGGAATCGTTGCTAGCTCCATTATATTGACTCTCACCGTCGAAGGAGCGCAGCAAAGAAGGCGCATGAGGACGGTAATAAAATCCTGAGGTATTGCCATGCGTCACTTGGTCGAATCAAGGAAATCATGGTTGATCCTGTCTAAGGCAAGATCAAAATCCACTGAAACTAACGCTGCTTGCATGCGACTAGCTTCCGTCAGGAAAATAATGTCACGGTATTCACCTACGATAGAATGAATGTTGCTCCGAACCCCTAGACAAGCCTGATCTGGAGGTGACGTTTTGCATATTACAGTCTTGAGCCTTGCAGTCAACATTCGCGCAAAGATATTATAGTCAATATTGAGCATAGTGAGTGCTCGAAATTGATGGGCGCTGACACTCCCTGCCGATTTTGGTATTGGTATAAGCAGTCCCGCCGTGAATTGCGACGGGACATCCGTGCCAGGGCTCAGTAACTCATTATAATTCAACACGCGTTTGGACATCATTAAATCTGCAAATTCACGATAAAATTCAAGTGCCAATCCATCTCACACAGGTGATTTATGCAGCGCACCCTTCGTGAGAGCCCTCCGTATGTCATCTACAGTTAGGGGTTCCAATAACGCCCCTGCATCTGGACTATCCACCATCGTTTGTATCTGTCGCAAATTTTTTCTCCTATGATTGTCCGTCGGCTGCCCGGTGAAAAGGAGGCGGCAATGGTCCAGAAATCCAGCAGCAATGTCCTGCTGTGACGTCAAGGGCGGATCATCACCATCATCGAGCACTGTGACCAAAGATACTCGATTACTTGCATCTCCCCTGGACACAAGATGCAGGAAAATACGTTCTCCATCGACGTTGTCCAAGCAACGAGTATGGATCGATAAAATGCACGCCTGAATACGATGGACTTCTGCTTGAAGCTTGGGCGATGTGCCCTGCAGCACCATGTAGTAATAATCAAGTGTATCTCGGAGCCATCTCGGTTTTTCCTTGCCACACGTTCAGAGGGCTCTTCGTATCGCCGGTTTTGCACATTGCAGCTACCATGAATGAACCGTACGGTGCATCGACAGTCGGAGAGTGGCATGTCTGCCATGTTTCTTCGACCCGCGAGTATCAGCGGTGGAAACACTTTCTCTTCCATGCGCGTCCGTAGCCGGGTAGGGGGTCTGTGCCGCACAACTGCCTAATACGGACTGTTAGACCAGCACCACACAGACGTGCTTTAGTGACTCGGCTACCTAGGCATCATAAATATATGAGTTAGGATGTATGTCAGGTATGTCATGAAGGTATTTCTATCGACTGTAACCTTGTACGGAAGCGAAACGGGGACGATAAACATTTCAGACAGCGAGAGAATAGAAGCTTTAGAAACGTCGTACTACATAAGAATGCTGAAGGCTACATAAGTACGCCGGATAACTAATCAGAAGGTGCTTAATTAAATTGGGGAAAAAATGGAATATGGCATAACTTGTCTAAAAGGGCATTCGGCTGATAGGACACATCACGAAGCTTAAAGGAATCGTAAATTTGTTAATTTAGGAAAGTAAGAGTGTGTGTATTTCGGGGGAGGGGGGAATAACTTGCCTGCAGAAGCAGGTCAGATGGAGGCAGGTTGCAGTGGCTACGCAGAGGGGAAAAGACTTGCATGGAACAGACTGGCTTGGAGGAAACGGGGGTAGGGGGCGGGGATATCAAACGAGGCTTCGGAGTGAAGACCACGATAACATTTGAAGAGGTTGGTAGACAGTCAGCAATCCTCTGATTGTTTCCTCACAAGGTCGTCCCAGTTTATAGTTCGATTTTTGTCGCTTTTAGCGTCCAGAATTCAGAGTTCAACGTATTATAAATTATCGCGCAAGTGCAAGGCAGAACGTTTGCCTATACCTGCTGCCTGCTGCCCACCAGTTTCCGCTACCTCGCTATTCGATCCTTCCGAAAGACAGAGTCTTCCTCACAGATCAGTACAACTACAGGTTGTTCAATTTAAGCTGTTGCTCTACTCTCTCCTTAGGCCTGGTTCTTTAGCATCCATAAAACTTATTGTTTACTTCGTAACTGATTCTTCAGCATTTTAATTTTTTATTTGGTTCTGTTTTTATTTGTGGTGTATATCGTGATGCAGTTTATGTTCGTAGGTACCATCATGATTAAAAATATTACGCCACACTCGATATTAGATTGAAATATTCAAATCATTTTAGACAAGAATATATTGGAGGGGGGGGGGGGGGGGGAAATCATTTTCTAAAGCCTGATAGGCTGCCAAGAGTAGATAACGCGTGATAAGAAAATCATTTATGTGTAACTGAAAGGCGTCCAGCATTAAACTTAGTTTGATAATGTCTGGAATCTACAGGTATTTTACTAGCTTCTCAATTTCCATGTAAGAGAATTTCATTCTCTAAAATCCGACTGAAAACTTTGCGTATACAAATGTGTTTATGAAAACGTTCTTCTGTTTTATGAAGCCTGGCGAAGAAATGTTAGATAACGTGATCTGTTCCGTAAGGCTATCTGACATGTACAGAGTAGTGAGAGACAAAAGTTTTATTTTTAACCATCTTCAGTGGATGCGGTTCTACAACACACACAAATTTTGTAAGAGTTTGGAATAGGTGAAGAGACGCAAATTTCTGCAGAATTATTCAAAAGGTATCATGCTATGGTGACTGAGTAAATGCTGCAGGAAAAAAAGTTCATTGCACCTTCATAAACTGGTTTCTCTCATTAACTTAGTTCACCGAACTAAATGCACTTCACTCTCTTCATAATATCATTAGTGAAGAGCAATTTCAACTTCGCTACACTCCTACTGAGTGACGAGGAGGTTCTCGTCAGTGGTCCTTGAGGTCATTTTTCTTAACACAGTTGTTGCGTGGACATGGCTTGGATCCCACTTTATGAGGTCATAAGATTCCAGTTATTGGCTGCTTGCTGTCATCAATAACAGACGAAGTTCTGTAGGAAGTTTTCGTTAATGGATATTGAGCTGTTTCAGCCGAAGTGAAGCAGTATGTGGTTACAGAGGAAAGGGAAAGAAGAGTACCCCATTTCTTCATGAATCATCGTAGAAATGCTTGGAAAAGGGTCTGGTAAACACAGGCGTGGACTAAAAACTCGATAATTATAGGCAAGTGGTGTAATTTTTGCAGCCTATCGCACAACACAAGTGAGTTATCTGACAAAGAAGTCATCATTTTCTGTAAATGTTACACCCTGATCCTGTTTATTCAAAAGTAAATCCTCACTCTAACAGTTAGCACTATAAATAAAATTAATGTTACAGATCTCTTTTTTTTATTCTTAAATCTATTCAGTTTTTAAGGCGTTACTTAGAAGAACGATGTTGGTATCTGTTTTCCCTGAATGCGCTACATCTAGAATCTTTTATATGAATGTTTTCAGTGAGTACGATTTTAAACTTCGTATATGATGATGTGATTCTTTTTGAATATACACAATTCTGAGTAATTTTAAGCGTATAAATAGATTATGCAAACTTATAGTCTGTAGGTCAGTTTTATTCAATGCATTATAAAACAGTAAACGAACGCTACAACGAATCAACAGGTAAAATTTGTAAAAAATGGGAATGTAATCACGAGGTCATATTTCGTTTACCATCAAGCCTATTTTGGTGAATGAGGTACTCGGTCTATGAACAGTTTAATGCTTACAGTTTATAACAGCGAAACATTATCAGTGGGATACATATCCCCATGCATTTCAAAAGAAAAATTTAAAAACTGAAAGATCTGTGTCTCTTTATAGCAATCTGGTTTCATCACAGGTGAAAAACAGGATTCAATTTAATAATCATCTGTACAAGTGTATAAAGCAATAAATAAAATTTTAAGCAATCCCGCGAACTATTTCCGGTTATCTAGGAATTATTTTCGACCATGGTTCTCGCGTTCCTGGCCTAAAGTGGAGGGTTGTATTTTTGTCTTCATCCTCAGGCTGTTACGCCGCTACTCCACATCATGCTTGAATTACATGTACAAAATTCCCAGCCATTTGGCGTCCAATTGTGGATCGAGCTATCTTCTAGTTTTTACCATTAATTTTGGTCTCCAGCAGTATGTATACGCGTTCTTTTTGCGGGTTTTATGATGTCATCTACCCACCACCGGTTACGTTATCGTCTTGGTCTTCTTACATTTTGGAATCTATCGAAGAACTTTCTGGGTCCATTCTACATCCATTCATCTAGCTACATGTCACCTCAATTCCATTTTTATAACATTTATAATTATACCCTCCATTCCTGCTTAGTTCCCTAATCCATTTTTCAAATCCTGCCTTTCCTAGTAATCCCCAGCACGCATCTCCACTACTCGATTAGTAACCTTCAGAAATGCAGTAGTTTTCTTTTATACAACAGTTTTCAGTACCGTAGCTGTTAATTCACACTGTGATCTTTCCATTTCAGGGTTCCTGGAGGATTAAGTTTCAACACCCTGTTCAGTTTATAAAAAAGCAGTTCAGGCTATTTTTGCTCTTGTGCTTCTTTATATTGCTGCCCAACCAGTAATTTTTTTTACTGATCTAAATCCAAAATTGTATCTACATTCTCTATGTCTCCGTGGTGTTTCGCGCTGATTCCTCCTCGATGTGGCCATTCTAAATTTTTTTAGTGTTATTGTAATCGATTTCCTGACCTATTTTCTAACTAGTTATGTCCTTAGATTCGTTTTTGGAGCTTATTTGCACAACGGCAACCAATGGTCACATGAACCAAATGAAGACGGTTCTGGTTGGTTCCATTAACATGTGTTCATTCATCATCTTTTGGATTCATGGATCTGAAAATTTCTTCTGGGATGGTGACACGAGATCTCTTTGCGTCACTCCTGTTTCAATTCCGAATTTTCCTTTATTCTGATGAAGCGTAATGCAAGCAGCAACAATGATGTGTACACATTTTAGTATACTAACGTAAGTTGTATCATTTTCTTGTTTCTCAAGAACTGTTAGTAATAGGTTCTCAAATTCTATGCTCCGATGCAGATTGGTAATTCGTTCTGTTCTGTATCTCATCCACTACTTACAAATCATTCATTGAGCCGTATCCGCCTCTAAAGCGAGATCCTGATCAAAATCCAATGAGTTTTTAATTGCTTTTCGTGACAAGTTTAGTAGATACCTCGTAACATTACAGAGATGGGGATCATACGTTTAAAATTATTTCTATCTCATTTCTTTTGAAGCTGAGCATCACCAGCATTCTTACAACAATGAACTCTCTTTCTTACTCAGGAGACATTCCGTGAATAATTTTGTTGACTCGTTTACTATTATCATTTCTGCTGAAACTCATTCATGTACCTCTTACTTTTTTCATACACCACCTGAATTTGCATCCGAAATGTTGTTAATTTTATTTTTAACTGTCTACGTTTCTGGTCACCTCGACACCTATACAAACTTTTAAGGAAGTCTTCGATGGCTTGCCGGCCGGTGTGGTCGTGCGGTTCTAGGCGCTTCAGTCTGGAACCACGTGACCGCTACAGTCGCAGGTTCGAATCCTGCCTCGGGCATGGATGTGTGTGATGTCCTTAGGTTAGTTGGGTTTACGTAGTTCTAAGTTCTAGGGGACTGATGACCTCAGATGTTAAGTCCCTTAGTGCTCAGAGCCATTTGAACCATTTGAATCTTCGATGGCTTACACATTTAACTGATGAATAGCCGCCACAATTGCCAGGAAGTTCGTAATGTCACTCCGCGATCGATTTCAGTTTTAATACTGAATTTTACAAAATACCGAAGTACCGAAAATCTATTCTTCGGGCTGTAAGGTTAGCTACAAACTGGAAGGAATTTTAAAAGACGGTACGCGGTGCACACAGAATTATAAACGAAAAAGGCAGTCTAATAACTCGTGATACAGTGAAGAAGGGAAACCTTATGGACATATCCTACATGTCAATATTATGAAGGAACAGAAATGTTTACACGTTTGCAAAAATGCAGGGAAAGGCAGCCCAACGAACAATACACACTAAGAAACAACAGTTTCCTGCCTTTTGGGTATATGACGCCCCGTTGTTGATTGCTTCCTTTAAGACCACTCCGCAGTTTCATAGCTGCATTCAGAAGTTAGTAAACTTGTTACGATTTTGTAAACAGTCCACACGGCGTCAGTGACACTCTAGCGACCACAACAGTTAGCTGTGTTCTGAAGTTTGCCCGCTCACTCTAGAGAAGGTAACTTCACGGTTGTGCTAGACGCACCGTCAACTGCAACTGTTTTAGATTTTCATCAAATACAAAACAACTTTTCATTTGGTATGTATGCAGTTTAAAATTTTAAATCTATCAAAATAAAAGTCCTTTTAACGCTAACGTAAGCCAATATTGTCAATGTATGAAAATGTACAATTCTGATAATCACGACTCTTCCATTTTCCTATAATATTATTGGACAAATAAATTTTAAACGTACCCGACTTTTACTCCATAACCATTAAAGGTTGCTTCACCACAGAACAATACAAGCAAAATTTTTCTTTTTATGTACTCATATTGTGTATGTGTGAATTAAATATGTTTTCATATTTAAACTACCACATTACTGTTATGTCATTATGTACAACTTCCGGTTGCATTTCCAATGACAGTTTCGGATTCCACCAGAAAATGACTTCAGTGTAAAAGCGAAAATCAGCCATGAAGTAAAATAAAGAACATCTTAGCAACTGGAGCCGCTTTTCATTAATTCAGTACACAGACGCAGCGCAGCAGCCCTTTCCAAACATGTAGAAAATAATAATTACTCACTTCACTTTCTGCTGCCTTCAACTTAACCGTATGTCGTCTGAACCCATTCTCGTATTGTCACGGGTAAAGCCATCATAGCAGTTTCGTGTATTGCTGTTGAATGAAGGGTACAAGCGTCACAGCTTCTATAGCTTACTGCTTGGTGTAATACATCTTCAGCCATACCATTCCACGGAACTAGTTGTACGTCCGTGAAACTAAGGCATTAATTCAAGCTTACATGAATGTAGTCAGTGTTTCATGAGCTCAGTGTGTGAAACATGCTTGTCTCCTATGAAGCAGACGCCGCTAAAATTCTGCGTCTTTTGGGAGAAAGCCTTTTTAGTGTTCTGTGCAACGGAGAAGGCTATGACACAACGGGATCCTTCAAGAGACAAAAATAGCAGCGTCTTGGACGAGGGAAAAATTAAAGCACGCAACAAAGCGTGGTAACACAACAAACTTACGCCAATTCCACAACAAAGCGTGCTATTGACTGTTCAGAGGCGATGCATTGGGACTGCCACAGTATAAATAATCATCCTGAAACTAGTATTTGCTCTGTGGTATCTAAAGTAGGAGCAACGCCTCTACGGCCGAAGCGGTACTGGTAAGCACCTCCATTTGAGCTTATGAGGATGATTATAGCACTGATTATAGTAGGAGAATGAGAAGCTACAAGTTAACACGTCGTCCCACCTTCGTCAGTAGGATATGGAAACGCTAATAAACCGTGTTTTATTCTTTCAGTCACGCTTTCTTTATCCTATCTTTCCTTTCCTTTCAAATGCATGAATGGTTGGAAGTATGTATGTGTAGATAGCAGAAATCAGATAACTAATCAATGATACGTAGAAGGTCGAAGTTTGCAAATAAAGATCAGTGGAAAAGGTTGAGCAAAGAGGTTCTCCCCAAGTATCAGTCGTATGGAGGGAGGGAGGTCGCTTAACCACTGGAGCCACTGGGAGAAGTCTTCCTCGCAGTGATTCAAAGCGGCGAGACGTTGGCACGGGGATTCGCCATGTTCACCACCGTGTAAGCGGAGGGCCCAGTATGTAAATGTCTCAACGTCAGGAGTCCAGCTGGTAAGGAAACTGGGTAGCAAAATGAGCTACATCATCACTGATCGGATTCATAAATTTCTAGTTTAAGTTACCGTTAACAGTGAAATGCTTGAAAATGTAGTGATCTTTTTTGGAGAAATGAATGATACGCACACTGTGCTGTCTTACAATATATTTATTCAAAGCCGGTTTCGATTACGGTTCACCTTCGTAGTGCTAGCACAAAAATGGAAACAATGCGAAAACTTAGAATATCAACACAAATTACATTTTCATGAGAATTATTAGTCGTAAAAATTAATTGTACTTACGAAAAATAACCACTTTGGTATTTCCATGGTTTTTCTTTGTATTTTTCGTAAGTAAAATTAATTTTTACGACTAATAATTCTCATGAAATTGTAATTTGTTTTGATATTCACAGTTTCCACTTTGTTTCCATTTTTGTGCTAGGACTGTGGAGATCATCCATAATCGAAACCGGCTGTGAATAAACATATTGTATGACAGCACAGAGTATGTCATGCATTTCCCCGAGCGTATTGATGCAGTTGATAGTCACCTGAAAAAAAATTGCAGTGATTTTTGTCCTTTTGACTGATTAGCTTGTCGTAAGTTAACAGCTAAGAGTGATGCTGTCGTTCAGCGTGGCACACTTGCGTCAGGGAATCTTCACTTAAGTATTTCTAAGTAAGAAGGTCGCGTACCGTGATTCATTTTCACTTACGGTTCTACAAGTATTTGTTGGAATTGACAATCTTTTCTTTGTATACTAGTGCCGAGCGCACTTGGCGCCAAACTCTGTAAGTGCCTTAAGACATTGTGTTTCAGGCTTTCTTGCTTCGTAATCGCCTCTAAATGTCTGCTGTATGTGTGGGAAAGATAATCGGAGTAGTTAAATGGGGTCCATTTTGGTATTTCAAGGGTTTCTCTTTGTAACGTGAGTTTGCATAAACGGTTCGTACCACGTGTGGCAACCAACATTTAACTTTAGAAATTGTTGGGATCCAGTAAGAACCTTTGCTCCACTTGTTATTTAACGGATTTTAAATTAACGTGAGATAGTTCTCCGGAACCGAATGTTGAATTTAGGACTCGTTTTCTTTGTAGCCAGTGGGGATGCGTGTTTTGCGCCAAGAGCGGAAACCAGTCCTTACAGTTGTCATTGCTCATTAACATATCTCTTTATCGACGTACAATCGTAGCGACAGGTAACATAGGCAAATGAAAGTACTTAGTTGTTTTATCATGATCATTTTGTGTGCGTTCTTTGTGATGAGTGGTGGTACCACATGTGGGTATGCGTGCCTTGTACACAGTTCAGAGGCTTAGGAATCGATAGTTTTATGGTGAATAGTAGAATAATAATTTCAGGCACATAATTACTAATAGATATTAAATGCGGCTAAATTCTGAGTGTGTACATTCACTGATTTGTTTTGATGACTACGATGTTGCCTAGCTCAATGTACATATCCTTAATTTTTGAGTAAGCCACTTTTCATAGAACATCACGGCAAGGATGATGAGAAAGCAGAGAATATCTTGCATGTACCTTCTCTTATTTCAATTTGTGGGGTCTGATGAAGAATTACGAGAGTGATTAAATGGCTATAGTTAGCAAAAAGTAAACTTAAACAGCAATCACCTCTTCACCAAAGCAATTTAGCTGAAGTCTTACCCTCACAGAGGCCCCTGCAGTGATACGTAGTGGGAAGATTTAGCAAACAGAACGACATTCTGCTGATGTCGGTTGCCTAGCCCACCACTTAATAGTAATATTCAGATTGTAGGAGTTAATCTAATGAGTGTTTTTCATGCTAATGTGTGTTGAGTCAAACGAGAGCTATTCGATTTTTTTTCCACTGTGAACCAAGTTTTATAGTAACGTAAAAAAAATGCTGTTAGCTGAAGTTTTAACGTAAAGAAATGCTATTATCGGCAGTTTTATACAAGACAAGAGTACTTTTGCGATGTAAGAAATAAATACGATTTTCTTATCTGATTTCCTATAGTTCTCTCTAGACAGTAGTGACCTCCCGACATCTCTTCTTAAGTTCAAATGGTTCAAATGGCTCTGAGCACAATGGGACTTAACATCTGAGGTCATCAGTCCCCAAGAACTTAGAACTACTGAAACCTAACTAACCTAAGGACATCACACACATCCATGCCCGAGGCAGGATTCCAACCTGCGACAGTAGCGGTCGCGCGGTTTCAGACTGAAGCGCCTAGAACCGCTCGGTCACAGCTCTTCTTAAGTGAATTCAAAAACAATAATAATAAACGCAGCAGGAAAATCAAGTGATTAATAATGGGAAAAAGCAAAACCTTCACCTCCAGTCTCTGTATTCTGCTATACATATATTGCGTATCATTACATTTATTCTGAGGAAAAAGGGAACTCAATTAGTAACTTTCGCTTTTTTTTATGCATGCTAATAGTAATAAAAATACCTTCTGTCCTTAGCCTTAGCCGGCCGGTGTGGCCGTGCGGTTCTAGGCGCTTCAGTTTGGAACCGCGTGACCGCTACGGTCGCAGGTTCGAATCCTGCCTCGGGCATGGATGTGTGTCATGTCCTTAGGTTGGTTAGGTTTAATTAGTTCTACGTTCTAGGGTACTGATGACCTCAGATGTTGAGTCCCATAGTGCTCAGAGCCACTTGAACCATTTTTTGAACCTTCGCCTTACAAACAGAAAAAGATAGCCTCAGCTTCACAGTCAGAATAGTAAAAAGATTAAATAAAACCCCATGATGTCTATAAAAAAAACATAATACAATAAATGAGAGGCAACAATGAATGTAATCAGTAGGTTTCTTAAGGTAGAAGGACAAATGGAAAACAAATGGAAATCAGAAGAAGGGGTAAGCCTGCACGGTATCTGGGAAAAAATCCTACGGTTTTTTGTTTCCATTGCAGGAAAACAAACTCTTATGCATCAAAAACACTGGCCACCGATTCAAGCAGTGACAACAGATGTTGGTTTCCTGGAACAGCAGATGAATTGAAAGCGCACTTTGCTCTCTGCATGCCATGCTACAGACACTAAAACCTTCTATACAAGACAAATGGTCAAGAAGTAGTTGAGACTCCAACGTTCCAGCTCAGTATGGCAGAGCAGCTTTTGAGGACAGTAGCTCTCGTTGTCTACATTTTTAAGCGGCGGCCAAGCAAACCAGGTAATCCACAAAGATTTCAAGCAGAAGCTGGGTACATTTACCAGAGAAAATAGTGCCAACAGAGAAAAAAACTTCTTCACCTAAAAGATGCTAAGTTTGTTATGATCGAGGGCACTGTGAGGAAATGTGTTTTTAATTCAACGTATGTAAAGTTACCCTTCACGTGGATAAATGTTCCACGAAATACCATACACAATTATACTGCATGTGGATATTTATGACAAATAAAAAGCGATACACGATGTACCACAGACAGTGGAATTATGTGTGAATCGTTATGGTGTTATAAATCCTTTGCAACGTATGTAAAGTTACCCTTCACGTGGATAAATGTTTCACGAAATACCATACACAAACTGTGTGTCGATATTTATGACAAATAAAAATCGATACACGATGTACCACAGACAGTGGAATACGTGTGAATCGTTATGGTGTTATAAATTCTTAGAACAAGTATATTTCTGAACAAGTATATTTCTTCATGTTTCGTAAATAATGTTGTATATGTGAAAACAATAAAAAGATAAAAATATTCGTACTCCTATAATAAATCTAGTCTCCTACCTATTTATCCACTCTTATTCAGCATCCTGCTCCGATAAACGTGCTGCAAAACTCCAGGCACAGATAAAAACATCGACGAACTGCACAACACGGCAGTGAAAGATCCGCTCTTAATAACGTATGTAGTAGCTAAGGCTGTACTTGATTGAGAAGTAGCGGCTCCGGTCTCGTAAACTGACGTACAACCGAGAGTGTGGCGTCCTGACCACATGCCCCTCCATATCCGCATTCAGTGACGCCTGTGGGCTGAGGATGACATGGCGGCCGGTCTGTACCGTTGGGCCTTCCAAGGCCTGTTCGGACGGAGAGTCAGCTAAGGCCGTACGTATATGAGAAAATAAGAAAGAGATCGGATGGCACTGTTGGCTGAGAGATATGACGGAGTTGTTCAGCAGCCTAATAGGAAAAGGGTTTCTTCCCCACAATGAGAGCTGTGTCTTAAATGGACCAGGTGAGTGTAGGTGAGAGCAGTGGGTGTGCGTACAGAGCGTAGTCACTTGTATGATCTTGAAGGAAGGGTAAGGATGAAACTCATCGCCAGCACATAGTCTAATCTTCTCAAAGAGCACCAAGGGCGCGTGGACCTTAACTCCCCATCCGCCTTACGGATCACCATCAACAAGGTTACATACTCTCACCACAAGCGATAATGTGGAAAGGTTTGGAATTTAATCCAGGACATTAGAGCAAAGTTTGGTGATCACAAACTTTATGCCAGACCCTTCGCGACCAGGTGCTGGTGGTCAAATGTTGTTCCACTGACGGGATTCGAACCAGCAACTTCCAAGGCTTGGGTTAACGACTGCCGCTTCAGAAGTTCGTGAGAAGAAACAATTCGGTACATTACATAAGAAGATCAAATATGAGAAAATTTTGTATGCCAGTTGGCAGCTGCATATCTTGAAACGTAACGGGAGTTAAAGTTGTAGATGGAAGCCATTGGGAAAACTAAAAGATGCGAAATGCGGACTGTTGGAACATTCATATTATTGAACAGATATGACACTCACAGACTTCCATGTACCCCAGATATGAAGAAATTTGTGACTGAAAAAGTTTTGAAGCGAAACAGGATGGTTAAGTTACGACGACCACTGATGAGTATTTGGTAGACCTCCACAATCCCAATACGGGTTTCCAGTCATTCGAAAAATGTTGGACTAAATTGATTGACCTGAAAGGTTACTCTGTGGATAAAAGGGTTTATTATATCCTAAACTGTCTTTCACTGACATGCTGTTAACTTGCCTTCACAGCTCAGTTGAGACTATTTTCGACTCGGAAGTACCATACTTATTAGAGCAGACTGGAAGCAGACGTCGGAATAGCCTATTCGACAATAGTGTAAGCCTATTTCTGACGGACCCATATAACACCGAAAGCAAGCACACAATTAAATACATTAATATCAGAACAGAATACATTACTGTTGAGCTGCCCCCCCTTACCACCACCACCGCCAAAGACGTTTCTTCATTTGTTCACATGAAATAACTTGGCGCAATATTCATTTCAGATACATCGCATAGATTCGGGTGAAGATCTTGAAATCACAGTTGAGAAGGGTGATCGACCGGTAATGTTCAGTCTGTGTGCCTCCAGCTGGTTTGGGCACCAGAATAATAAAACCTTCCATGAACGCCAGTGGTATGGGAAATGAAAATGACAGAGACCCTCGGTACATCTCCTTCCACTGTGGAGCCATCAGCTCCTTAAAAGTCTGGTACAATTCCGGCGGTAAACAATCAAATGGTTCACATGGCTCTGGGCACAATGGGACTTAACATCTGAGGTCATCAGTCCCGTAGAACTTAGAACTACCGTACTTAAACGTAGCTAACCTAAGGACATCACACACATCCATGCCCGAGGCAGGATTCGAACCTGCGACCGTAGCAGTGGCGCGGTTCTGGACTGTAGCGCCTAGAACTGCTCGGTCACAGCGGCTGGCAGTAAACAATCAGAACCCGGTTGTATATTAAATGAACCCTGGACAAGGGTGTCCGCAAGAACATCGCTCAAAACGGATGCCAACGCCGTATAACCTAGGGTGCCAGTAAGGGTCTGGCGGACTGCTGCAGAGGCCGCATCATCGTGGCGCATCTCCTGTTATGGTTGGTGGTAGTGGTCGACGAACGTAGATGCAATACCCACTTGAGTCGTCGACCTGCAGCCGTCCAGTAGATCCAGAGCGTGCAAAGATATTCGTTATCTTTGCTGTCGTCCAGGGATAGGTGCATAGAGGGAGGTTCTCCACCGATTCCGTTCTGGCATTTCGTTCACACCACGACATCTTCAAGCCTATGACGACTTAAGGTGAGAATCTTCGCTGTGGCGTAATGGATCTCCGCCTGACAATCTGGGAAAGGTAGGAGTGCCATATGTTCTCAGAGAAGCCCATAATAGAGGCACTCTTTTTCGGTACCACAGAGATCTTTTCTTGCTGTGGCATATCAGTATATGTCGTAAAGCCGTTTTGACGCATTTGAGCCACCATCAAAGCGTCGACAGGTACCTCATCAGTCGACTTTCACGTGAGGCCCATATACTCGCTATTAGTTGCCAACATTCCTGATCTCGCAGGAGTGTCAAATTCAGTTTACACAACCCCGGCTCTCAGCACAGTCTGTCTGCCTCCCGAGGTTGACCGTTTGGGTGGCTGCACTGTGGTCCAAGAAAGCCGTGGCCCAGCGTTCAGCTTCCAGAATCGCCGTCTCAACGTCAGAGGAGATGTAGATAGGATAGATTCTGCTGGCTGAATGGCTAGTTACATAATTAAAGCCAGGGAGACCACCATGTAACACCTCTGTAACACCTCCTAAGTATCAGCAAGACACAGGTGTTGTAGCAAGAGACGCAGTTTGAGGCACGGTTGTGGTTGTTGGTGTTTCTCACTTTGCGCACAATAAGTCTCCGCTAATAATGATGTGATCACTGCGACCTAAGAAAAGAGAAGTAATTTCTTCCGCATTGTTTCTGTCCTACATGGGGCGCAAATATTAACGACTCGAGTCCAGTACGTATCGAACAGCGGTCCCCGTGGCGACAGCAAGTACATCATATTGGTCACTTCTATTCCATCTCGCACAAGGATAGCAGTTCCATTGCTCCCCTAGCAATAGGGGTAACGTAAGCAGTAAACCTTTACAAGGTTCGAGTGGGCTTCCTGCATTAGTGCAACATCCACATACTTCGTCCTGAGCATAATGCGCAGCAGTTGAAGTTTGATACGCGTGGTGTCGATCTCTTTGAGGTTCTTTTAGGAAATCTTGGGCTTGCAGCTGATCTGCAAGCAGTGAGACGTTCATAAAACATCATAACAACATGGGGTGGAAGTGTAATTGCAACAGCAGATCAACTATGTCGAACCAACCCTGCACCAAACTGTACATTCTATCGTTCTTGTGCCACCGGGGCAAAAGACACCTGTGCATTCTCGGCCAAAGATTTGGAGACATGCCATAGGAAGAGTACCAAGATATCCAGACGCCTCACCAATGGGACGTGGCGGCTGTGGGGATACCTCGTTCGTCGCTTTGGTCGACAATCGATAGCTGCATGTCCAATTTGAGCGAACAGGTGACTGGCACGGTGGAAAGACATATGTGTCACAATCTGGCATGGCGGCATCGATCGAAAGCTTATCATGGTGGTGAGAGATTGCAATGATTCGCGAGCATCTCGTGGGTCATCGACCGAGTTCATCCGTCTCTGCTGGTACCTCTTTGGATCTGTTCCCGAGAGTGCGTCTCTCTGTTAGATGACGGATTGAAGTCCGATATTCATACACAAAAGCAGCCGTGGGCACAACCATCACATCAACTTCCATCCCGCCATTGGCCGTCTCTTCCCCTTCGACTAGTGCCGGCAAAGCTGGAGAGGGGACTATGGTCGCCCCTCTTCATCCCATCATGACATTGCTGTTTGCGAAAAATCTTGTGGGTGGCCAGATCCGTATGTCTGTCAAGGATCCGTTCGGAACACAGCTACATATGTGACAGGTAAAGAGGTCTGTATGGTGGAAGAAATCAGATCCTTAGGTCGGACGTGGGAAATTCGTCACTGCAGGCTCTTTTCCGCAACTCGAATAGCTCTTGAGGTGGCCGTCATATATATATGATCGCTCTGCATCCCCCGAAGCAGAGGTAGGAATAAACGTACCTACTGAGATCAGTGACTACCTGTCGCACTCCATTCAAGTTACTGAAGCAGGTTTCTGTCAGAAGAAATGAATCATTCTCCTTAGATTCGTTATACAAGAATTTGGTGATGTTCACTTGGTCATATAGCATGGACTTACAGGCAAGAAGGGCAAGACTGTCGTATACATACCGTCATTCCTAATAGTAATAAAGATAGGACAGCTTAAGGTCATAAAAAGTGTCAGAGTATTGCATGAGGCTAGAAGACTAGCAGAAGAGTTGCAGTTAGATATGTTGTGTCTCCAAGAACCATATCTGAAGGCAGAAAAGACCCGCAGTATGTCAATAAGTGCCCAGAGAGTCACACAAGGGCAACGTCCTATGGCAGCAATAATAGTATTTAACAAGGTCATAACAGTTACGAAAATATCACAGTACTGCTCAGAACATATAAACTACGTCGAAATGTTAACCAAAATTTGCATTCTGGTTTCCTTGTATCTTCATTTTAGTGATGAGATCGACAAGTATCTGCTAAGGCTAAAGAATATTAGTCACCTAGAACAAACTAAGCCTCTTGTGTGCTCCACTGATGCAAATTCAAAGTCAGTATTGTGGTATAGCCACCTTACTGCTGGCAATGAAAGATAACTAGAAGAACTCGTCATGAATCTCAACCTACACGGATTGAATGCACCTGCAATCAGCCAGCCTACGAAGGGAGGGTCGGATTGACTGATTGGTTGGTTGGTTTGGAGATTAAAGGGACTAAACTGCATAGTTATCAGTCCTAGGAGGGACGGAGCAACTTTAAATATTGACGTCACTTTAGTAAATATGGCAGCGGTGCGACGTGCGAAAGACTGGAAGTTGAGAGTGGAATATCATCAAGTGACTGCAATAGCAAACACTGAACCATCACTGGAAGCGAACTCCAAGTCGCCACAGAACACGTGAGCATAAGGCCCAAATACAACATTAAGGACGTTAACTAGGAAGAACGAAGACGAGTGTTTAATTTTCCAGGAAATTCAATGCTGGGTGATTATTAAGGGGCAAGAACTGACAGTGGCTATACATAGAGCAATGGAGGCATCGATACCTGTCTACATATGTCCTTCTAAAGGGGTATTTGAATTTGAACCAAGGTGCTGCATAAATTAAAATGTGAAACAAATAGAGACAACAAGCTATTGCAGAGCAGCATGACCCAGGAAGAAAGAGTCCGGATGTTGCATAGATATAAGTATGTTAAACAACGTTTTAAGGAAGTGTTATGGGAAACAAAAAAATGGAATGATGGAAGCAATTCGTGGAGGCTAACTTAGAAACCGATCCATGGGGTGTGCCATATAAAATAGTCTGCGAGAAAATAGATCACTGACAGTCTTTTCCACGCTCAAAAGGAATGACGGGACGGTAACAGAAAGTTGAAAACAGTCAGCTGCCCTGCTAACGGAAACACTAATTCCTGACACTGAAGAGTAAGGCGAGACAGATGATCAGAGTAAGACGAAATAAGTTATGGGAAGATTATAGAAACAATAAACTTGTATACTCCTTCACAAAAGAAAAAATTAAGCAAACAAGTTTAAGACTGAAAAAAAATCTCCAGGAATGGACGGGATCCCTGCCGAAGCAATATAAGCCCTATGTGAGCAATTAGATAATTACTTGCACAAAGAGTACAACGAGTGTCTCTTGTAAGGAAGGGTCCCTGCACCGTGGAAGGAAGCTGAAGTGGTAATAATTATCAAAGGATCCAATGATACCCAAATCGTACAGACCAATTCATCTTTTAAACATTCTCGATAAAATATTTGGAAAAAATATTATGCGAAAGATTACAAGATCATAGACTAATTCACTGGATGAGCCCTCACCAGTACGGGTTTCGAAGAGGCAAGTCAACTAAAGACGCGATAACTAAGGCGATTACTCATTCTACGAGCGCTCTAGCGATGATGGTTGATATTGCTGGGGTTTTAGATAACCTACGATGGGCTTTTTTCTGTGGTCGCCTTAAGGGTTTGGAGTGTCCAGAAGCGCTGTACAACAGCTTGAGAGATTATGGTCACAGGCGACCTGCTTCTTTAACGTGCCCAGAAGGGAAAATAACGAAGACAATAACAAAAGGCTAACCACGGGGATCAGTGTGTGGTCTAGACTTCTGGATGTAGACTGGAACCCATACTACAGAAGTTACATGACAGCTTAACATAAGTGGATGACGTACTGTTCGTTGTAAGTAATGACTCTAGAAGAATTATGGAAGACAAATGTAATGCTGCACTCCACAAACTTGACGCCTGGTGTAGCAGCGTAAAATTGTCACTACCAACTCACAAAACAATGTACCTCCCGCTGAAAGGGAACCTAGCAAGAAACCTTAAGTTAAAATTACATGACGTAGCGATTAGGCGAAGTTCAGTAACAACATATCTAGGGGTATTTCTCGACGAAAATCGTAACTTTGCAGATCATATACAGGAATCAGGCACGAAAGGTACAAACGTGACAAACAAAATGACAACCGCTGAAAATACATAATTTCGGCTACCCTTTAAAACAATCAGAGTATACCAGTAGTGGGACAACAGGGGTGAGGTCCCACATTGCGTTGTTGCCATACTTATTCAAGATGGAGGATCCAAGATGGTGGCGATAGATGTGGCAATGTCACAATTACATCATGGTGGGAAGTTCAAAATGGGCAGGAAAATAGGTCAATTGGGCAATATCCACTAACCTAACAACCTCTCCTTCCCACCCCCTCCACTCCCCTCCCCTACCCCCCTCCCTGAGAAAATGGTGGGAAGTTCACATTTTAGTGGGAAAAAGGTCACTTGAGCTACCTCCACTAACCTAAGAAAGTGGCAGGAAAATAGGTCACTTGAGCTACCACCACTAACCTACATCATCCAACCACTACTTCTTCCTTGGAATCAGTGGGAAAGGACTTAGTGTGTGCAGGGCTGCTAGATATAAGTCTTTATTTTGCATGCAGTGTTTGTTTGAACAATTTGAGTTGTCACAGGCAGTAGCTCCATCCAGTGCTTTCACCATGAGGTCTGGACTCTAGCTGACCTAGAACATAGTATTGGCACAGCAGGGGCTGTCGTCCCATGGCGGTCTGGGGAAAAATGGTGGGAAAAGGACTCAGTCTGTGTCCAGCTGCTAGAGAGAGGAAGGAGTGTACTTTATTTACTTTCAGTGGGACAGATTTCACGTAGTTTATTTACTACACTGATACAAAACACTGGTCCTGATGAGCTTGGGGTCGCAGTAAATAGCCTACAGACCTGCAAACTACTCGTAAAATACCGAAAAATGTAGTATACTGATCTACAGACATGAAAACAACTTCTAAATTGTCAAAATAATGCATGGATAATGCTCTGCAAACACGCTTGTTAATTGTAAACTGGAGAAATAATGCTTTGCTCAGCCCACAGACATGCAAACTACTCGTAAATTATCGAAATAATACAGTACATTGATGCATGGACATGTTGACTATGCGTGACATATCAAAAATAATCCACGTATTATGGTATGCAAACACGCTCACAACGCTTAAACAACCGAAATAATGTAGTGCATAAGCACTCATTGCTTGTAAAACATCTTTCGAACTATCGTTAAGAATCATACAATGTAAGCTTTCACGGCAGGCGTTGTCTTCAGTTTAAACATCCGGGCTGAGAGGCCGTGGTCGATGTATAAAATTTCCACCTGACGTTTCGTCTCCATCTGCGGGAGACATTTTCTGAGGTCGTCCGGCTACTGCCACTGAGGCTCCAGGTACTTTCGCATTTATAGAGCGCATAGAGGGCACCACCATTCGTCACGTGATGCTGACGGTATGCCTATCTTTGGAAGGCGTCATCATTCTCGATTAAGAGTAATCGATTGTCATTCTGCTGGCGCTACGTCGACATCCATCGTATAGTCAAGAAATTCGACCACGACGTATCAGCAAACTTTTCCCTACAGAGTTCCAAGGCGGAATGACGACCGGATGCATTCTTCTTATCGATCCTAATGGGACAGCCCATCCCACATGCGAAACGCGTCGATTCGCACACTTGTTTACCGTGGATGGTGCAAGCTGTGGGTCCAGCTCCGAGCCAGAGAGGTATGCAAAGCTGCTGAGCGTTGCAGGTGCAGCTAAAAGGTTACAAGTGTTACACTGACATCAAAGGTCTATGAAAATAGCAGCTAAGTCTACCTTTCGACAACGTAGTGTATATTGCGGAGACGTTGCTTAGCCATAGCCTATTGTATGGTTTCCTGAAAGAAATTTTCACTCTGCAGCGGATTGTATTCCGATATGAAACATACTGGCAGATTAAAACAGTGTACCAGACCGAGATTCGAACTCAGAACCTTTGCCTCTTGCGGGCAAGAGCTCTATTGCTTTTGGAACTGCGTGTTTTGGGTTAGGAATTTCTCAAGACTTTTGCACCATTCGCATCTTCTGGATGGCATTCAATAAGACTTGAGTTCAACGCCCCCAGTAGAGAATCCGGGAGCGGTCCATCTAGCGGGCAGCTAAAAGCGAAGAAGTGAAGTCACCGCCCACCAGCCATCCTCAGGAGAGTCGATAGGTCCAATGAAATTACGCAAACTACCTTTTAATGGAATTTTAGGCCTAATTTGTACATTATAATAACACTTAGTGGTTCCATTAGGTGTCGTAGCCGGGGACACGGTGCTGATAAGTGATCTCCGGCGGTGCGGCCCCTTTGCTAATGAACGGCTCGCAGGCGGCCGGCGGCCAATTAGGCGGCTGGCCTCTTCTCTCATCCGCGCGCTCTCATTACAGGCCGCACGACACTCTAAGTATTCAGGGGGGCGTCGCCTTACGTCTCGTTATAATACGTCGCCGTATCTCGGCGCGCAGGCTCGGAATAACAGATGAGAGGCCGGCGCGCCGCGGAAGCTTATCGCCGGAAAGCGACCTCCCTGTCATCTCCGGGGACGGTCGCACCTATTACTCCCGCGCTGGATGAGCACAAGGCGAGCCGGGCGATAATGGAGATTCAACGTGTCACGATGCTCGTGTCGGGAATCTCTGAATGTCACATTAAGCTTAGTAGAAAAAGTCGAACCTCGTCAGAAGTTCAGAAGCCATCCTGTCGCTGTTCACTAGTCTGCATCACAGACTTCGGTTTCTGATCGGAGCCGACCAGCTTCGGTGAAGCGGTAACTCTGATCGCCGAAGTAAACATTTCGAATCCCGACAGCGAAAGAAAATTTCATTCAGTGGAATTTGGCACTTATATGGAGTGTGTAGGTCCTAAGAACCATGTTGTGAGCAGGCCTTCTTATTTCGAATAGAACGCCTTATTTCTTACTTACTCCCCTTGGGAGTTATTAAGGTTGTAGAATGAAGGCTTTCACGACCGGGTGACATGGCTGTTGATATATTTCCCGGGATGTGAGGTCGTGGTCCAAGAACTTTTCTGCTCCTTACGTTTCGTCCAGGACTGCGCTGGACTTCCTCAGAGGCGCTGCTCCGCTGCTCGGCAAGACTCTTGGACCACGACCTCACATCCCGGAAAGTATATCAACAGACAGTTATTAAGGTGCCTGACACGAAACATTATAAGCTTATACCTTATCTGTACTAAATAACACTATTAGCGGAACATTGAACAAGTACAAAAAATGAATTTTCTCATTTTAAGAAATGAGAAGGCACGAGCTGTGGAGCTTCGTAAAGAACTTCCTAAACCCAAGAGCGCATAAATATTTCTTTCTTTTCAACAATCAGTTTCGACAGACTTTTCCATCATCTTCAGGTCTCCAAAAAAGGGCGGCCTGCTTGGTCACAGGTTCGTGTGGCCCACGGGATAGCTTTACGGATGTGTTGGAATATTAAACTGACAAATGTCTGAAGACGGACACCACCTATCCCGCGAAAGCCTACTTGAAAAGCTTCAAGTACCATCTTTGAGGAATCTAGGAATGTGCTACAACTCTCTAAGTACCACTGTCGAGCACACGATTAGACCGATATTAGCGGGCACTGAGGCTCTTAATCATTCGTCCCGTGTCCGCTTCATAGGCGTGCAGAGTGGAAATAAGCCTCAATAAGTAGCACAAAGTGTTCCAAAAAGAATATACTTATTTCAAACGCATATATTTATTAAACTGCAAGGAAAAAAATAGTCAAACTTGGAATACATATTTACGAATCTCTCAAGTTTATATTACAGATATTCAACAAGTCCTCCAGCAACGACACGAACAATGCAACATCGACATTCGAATTCCTCCCGTACTCTTGTACATACGTCCGTCGTCACTGATGTTAGGACACTAAGAATCCTGTTCTTCGACTCTTCTGAGTTCTGTGGTAGTGTTGGAGCATTAACGTTGTCCTTAATGGAACCACACGGGAAGAAGTCACAGGGCGTCAAATCCGGTGCCCGTGGAGGCCGGCTGAGAAGTGCTAAGCTGCTGGCTATTTGGCAACCAATCCAACGGCTCGGTAGAGCTTCATCCAGATATTCCAGTGAATGAGTGCCACGTCTTGTTGAAAATGAAGTCCTCGTTCAGCCTTGGAAATAACCAGTTTTGTAAAATAGCAAGATAATGCTGACCGTTAATCGTGATGATGATGATGTTTGGTTTGTGAGGCGCTCAACCGCGCGGTTATCAGCGGCCATACAAATTCCCAACCTTTGCTCAGCCCAATCTCGCCAGTTTCATGAATGATGATGAAATGATTTGGACTACACAAGCCGGCCGGTCTGGCCGTGCGGTTCTAGGCGCTTCAGTCTGGAACCGCGTGACCGCTACGGTCGCAGGTTCGAATCCTGCCGCGGATGGATGTGTGTGATGTCCTTAGGTTAGTTAGGTTTAATTAGTTCTAAGTTCTACAGGACTGATGACCTCAGAAGTTAAGTCGCATAGTGCTCACAAGGGAACCTCCCCATCGCACCCGCCTCAGAATTAGTTATAAGTTGGTACAGTGGGCAGGCCTTGAAAAACTGAACACAGAACAATCGAGAAAACAGGAAGAAGTTGTATGGAACTATGAAAAAATAAGCATAATGTACAAACTGAGCAGTCCATGTGTAAGATAGGTAACATCCAGGTGAGTATAAACCCATGAGCGCCGTGGTCTCGTGGTTAGCGTGTGCAGTTGCGGAACGATAGGTCGTTGGTTCAACTCTTCCCTCTGGAGAAAATTTTAATCTTTATTTTCAGACAATTATCACAGTTCAGGCACTCTCATATAATCAACTTCGCTCTCCAAAATTCCAGGACATGTTCAGATTTGCTTGGACATATGCAGGATTTGACGGTCTACACACTGAAAAATTTGAAAACGTTAAAAACATATGTTTTGACAGAGCACAGACAAAACTGTGCGACTGTGAAACTGTTGCATTCATTTGTTGCAGTTTATGTGACAAACTCTTATGTTTTCACACTTTTTTGGGAGTGATTATCACATCCACAAGAAAACCAAAATTGGGCAAGGTAGAAGAATCTTTTTACCCATTCACCAAGTGTACAAGTTAGGTGGGTCGACAACATATTCCTGTCATGTGACGCACATGCCGTCACCAGTGTCGTATAGAATATATCAGACGTGTTTTCCTGTGGAGGAATCGGTTGACCTATGACCTTGCAATCAAATGTTTTCGGTTTCCATTGGACAAGCGCGTCCTTTCGGCTACTAATCGCACGGTTTTGCGGTGCGGTCGCAAAGCACAGACACTAAACTTATTACAGTGAACAGAGACGTCAATGAACGAACGGACAGATCATAACTTTGCAAAACTAAAGAAATTAAACTTTCCACTCCAGGGATGATTTGAACCATGAACCTCTCGTTCCGCAGTTACTCACGCTAACCACGGGACCACGGTGCCTCTGAACTCAGATTCTCCTAGATGTTGCCTATCTTGCACATGGACTACTCAGTGTGTATATTTTGCTTAGTTTTTTCATAGTTCCACACAACTTCTTCCTGTTTTCTCGATTGATCTGTGTTCAGTTTTTCAAGGCCTATCCACTGTGCCAACTTGTAACTAAATCTGAGGGGGGTGCGATGGGGAGGTTCCCTTGTCAGAGCTATGGAACCATTGGACAACACAAACACCCAGTCATCTCGAGGCAGGTGAAAATCCCTGATCCCGTTGGGAATGGAACCCGGGACTCCGTGCTCGATAAGTGAGAACGCGACCCGAGAACACGAGCTGCGGACCCCTTAACCGTGTTTCTATGAAAGAAGAATGGGCGTTATAACGCTCCTGTGTCCTACTGCAATACCATAACCTCGAAACTGGAGGCAGTTTGCAAACAGAATTATTTTGTTAGAGTAATAATGGTATAAAGCAACAGAACAGTGTTACCCTCTGAGAGGAATTTTTCTAGGTTGACCGTGTTGTACCTAACGGAGGTGGCTTATCGGAAATGAAAGTCAGAATTACGTAAATATTTGAACAGTAACAAACAAAATTTTGCCTATCTGCACTGTTTAACGTATAAAGAAAACGGTCGCCAGCCTAACTAGGCAAGAGAATGATTAACATTCTCGTTCAAGAAAATAGTTATTAGTAATTTTAACGAATAAACACAACCGATACTTTGTCACACGCGAGTGCAATGAACTCTGACACATACATATGTCTACGGTAAGATTGAAACTAACAGTTAGAGCAGCAGAAACTATTTGCAAAATTATAACAAATACCGAAACACACTATTACTTTCAGGGCTTAAAGAAATTATGGTTTTTATAATTAGTGGTCTTTCCGTTACTTGTTACCGAGCATTAACACAATAGACAAACTGTGGATCCTTTTATACTATTAATATGCACTTCTAATACACAAGAGAGACAGACACTTAGCAAACATGAGTATATAACGTTTCACAACTGCAGTTTTCCTCTTTTACTACAGTGAGACACAAAATTAACATATATGTAAGATACTGACTCACCTTCTGCGATTTACAACAGGCAGTAATGTGATCATTTACTAAGCAAAGCTTTATAAGCCTCAGTCTTAAGAACTTTTAATTTGAAGTTGGCAATAACACATTAATAAGCAGTTTTACTAGGAAAATTATTTGCAGCAAGCATCATTAACTTTAACTTACTCTCTTGCCACATTAACTTTAACTTTCTTTTTACTATGTTCAAGAGGAATTAATTAGCAAAAACACTTGTCTTTAATGTTCTTTTAGTAGGGACACTCGGTAATCACTTTAGTTCAAACGGAGAGGAACCTGAGAGGTGTTATGATAAGGAAAAAATCAAGGTAGGTACATAACGTCAGTTATAAGTTACCTTATATTTGTACACACTAAAACATCCAATGAGCTGATCCTTCACTGTACATTATTATAGCATTCCGATGCAGTGATTGCGCAGTGTGGCGGCAACTGCATGTTGGTAGGTGGATTTGCAGGCAGAATTGCTGGACTCTGTCCCTTCTTGGTGGCGATGATGAATACCAATTCCAGAATCGTTACAGCTATTTATCCATCCATCCGAGGCATGGGAAAGTGGCAGAAAAAGCCTCTCTCGGAACCAGCACAATACGCATCTTTTACATGGCAGTGCACAGTTTGGTAGCTCGTCCCCGACTCGTAGCTCGTCCCCGACTGACTCTTGTTCCACCTTTCCTACCTAGGCCAACCACAATTTGCGCACGCTACGCAGTTCCGTTCCCGAGGGGAACCACTACACCTTTTACATACAAATTAACTAAGAACCCTAAGTGAAGGTCAGCAGTTTACATAACAGCAACCAAACACATTAAATAAAACAGAACATTTGCACATATTAGTATTTCTACCAAAAATTATTCACACAAAATTACAATTATATACAGTAAGTTTTCTTCCCTCCAAATGGGACAAAGAATTTAAATGACAGATACACTACATTGCATAGAATCAAACCAAGACATCAATGTTCTAACAAAGAACGGAGCATACAGTTTTGTGTTATTGATTCAATCAAATAACATTTACAGAAGTTCAACGATGTAACATTAAATGAAACAAAAGCAAAATAAATCAGTAGAGCATTAGTGCTATGGTGTTACACATGCCCCATGTTTCGTTGAAGTTTCCGATCAGGGATACTTCAAGGAAACATCCGTAACACCTAAGTGGTGTTGGCTGCAAAAAAATTGTTCCATTCTACTCCAGTTGGGAGAAAAAAAATACATATTACAAACATACAGTAAACACTAAGAAATTTCATACATTTCTTCCCAAAACATTTTCAAAAATAAGACATTTACACTAATTTTCATTTTCACACTGCTTTAAGGATACTAATTTTCATCATTACACAAGATATCATTAAACATGTTCATTCCATACACAAACAGTTCAAAAAATAGCAAACAGTACCCAAAATAAATCTGCATATTAATAGAAAAGGTATAGCCTTCAAATAAAATAAAGAAGTCAACACATATACAATAGCACAGAACATTTTAACTTAGCAAAACAGAAGTTTGTATCTCAATATCTTTAAAGGAATGTAAATTTTCACAGACACACAAGCATATTAATGATCATAGTACATTTTACAAGGCTCAGCAATTAATGGAATGTTTAAAAAAATTAATTTTGCATCCACATATGTATCAATATTTACACAAAATAGCTAAGAGAACCTTTTCCAACTGACTCTTTAAATACCAAAGTAACTTTTCAAGGTTTTTTTCAAAATAATTTAATATAAAGCTGCTCTTCATTAATAGCAGTCCAAAATGTTTGTTAGTCATAAGCACACTAACATACTCAGAACCAATCTTTAATTATCACTGCTGTGTTTTAAAACAAGGCAGTCCAAAACTTTAAGTTATTCCAGAAAACCTAGTATCAAAAACATCTACATCCATTTGAATAAGAATGTTTATATATTTTATAATAACTTTTCACTGACTTCAATAAGAATAGTCAGTTCATAACATATTGACCAATAAACCTAACTACTTCACTGCTTGCCTCAGCACTAGCAGTCCATGTTACACATTCTGCCCATTATTGGTTTGGCAGTCTCTGTATGTAAACATTTAGGCATAAAACACAATTTAGATTAAGAACACTAAAAAAATACATTATTGGTTTGGCAGTCTCTGTATGTAAACATTTAGGCATAAAACACAATTTAGATTAAGAACACTACAAAAATACACATTTTTAAATTGACTCACTGCCCATCCTCTACATCAGGCAGTTCATGATCTCTCATCCACTCCTTGTCCCCACAATGGCAAATCCTTTGGCTACTGCTCACATAGCATATTTGGGTAGCCCTCTACTTCAGGACCACAGTATTTTTATTCTTTTGTCTTGTTTTGCTGCCCAACAACATAATTTTGAGCAGTTTATTGTCTTCATCTTAAAGTTTTTCATCATTATGTCACATCTTTGTTACCAATTGCATTAATGGTATAAAACATTAAACCTGTAACTTTGAAACAGTAATTAAACACTGGTAATATTAAATTTTCCTTTACGCCATGACAAAATCAGATAATATACACATGCTTAATCAAGAAAAATTTAAATGTCATACTTAGGATCAAGTCAGGATTAAGAATTTCTTACTACTGCTTTACCATTGCTTTTTCACACACAGTTAGGTCATTACACACATCAAGACAGGACAATATTTTCATATCCTATTGCAAGTGATGTCTGCCCACTTTTGGTTGCACTGTACACATACCTCTCACATTTATTTCACATACATTAGTCAGGTTCATCTCCTCAGTTTTTGACACACACAGTTTTTCAATATCATAATTATCCCTATTTTCAGAAAAAACATTTACATTCAGTCATAGTATTCATTTACCTTGTTTTCAGTATTCTTACCTTTTCTCATTAATATTTCTCTTTCCAATTACTTTTTTCCTTTGTAATACCCACTATATTTTCATTCATATTGGTCATTTTTTATTGTGCCCAATTTAATTATTCATTTGCTTGTCCTCAAACAATACACAGTATCTTGCATTATTCCACCTTTTTTGTTTACTCTGATAGAGAAGAAGGAAAGAGGATAGTAAAAGTTCTGAATGATGAAGAGGAAGGTTGGCAGCACGAAAAGAAATGGAAGTAGTACTGACAACGAGTCGGGTCCCTAGTGCTCGTCAGGCACCTGACAATGCAAAGAGTGCATGTCCCCTGAGGCTTAACAACCTTCAGCTGAGGACATGTACTTTTAAATACACAAACATTGTGCAAACATAAGCCGTTTCTGGTTTTTAAGTATATTACAAATTAATTATTATCTTTGGAGTTCTTTGCACTTTCATAAAGTTACCATGAGCATCATTATTCATAAAGTTTTCAGGTTTGTCACACTATATGGCCCTGTCTTCATAATTATGCTGGCAACAATAAGTATTCAGTTGAAAATAAACAGTTCCTAAGCAAAGTCATACAGTACACTACAACAAATAAGCAACAACCTGCCATAGGCCTCAAGATCAGCCAAACAAGAATTCACTTTCAGGTAACACTCAGATACAATAATAATAAAGTCATGCAATATTTTAACAATATATGTACATAAATCCCCAGTCTCTTTATTAACAAGGCAGTCTTTTATGGTTCATAAAACAATTACTTAAATCTGGCGGCTTTTTAGGCCTCCTACTCTTTACATCTTTCACTAACCTATTCAGATCTTGCCAACGTTTTGTTTCATCCGGTGGCTTTTTAGGTTTCGGAATTTTAAAGTCTTTAGCAAGATACAACATCTCCTGTCCTGCTATTATTTTATCATGTGGTTCTTTCTGTTCCTGTAATTCACACTCCTTAAAAACATTTGTTAGGGCTTGCCCCAGTATAGTATCATCTGGCGACTCTTTCGGTTTTGTTTCGGTTATGCATTCCGGATTTTGTTTCGATAAAATGTCATTAACTTTTTCGTAACCTCTTTCTGTAAAGGTATAATGATGTTTGTCGACCTCCGAAAACTCATATGTATCTGAATCTGAAGTATCTCCTTAATCTGAGCTATCACTAGGTTCTATTTCGTTATCAGATTCGAGCAGGAAAGAAACTTTTAAACAGTGAGCCAGATTATCGCTAGATGTTTCAGCCACTTCGTTTTTCGACTCATTTTCTACCCACTGCACATCATTTGGAGACTCAGGCACTTCTGTTGTATCACTTTGAACGATTTCAGCCTTAACTTCATACTTAGTATAATCGTCATATACTTCGATAACCTTCATTTCATTTTCTTCCTTACTATCAGTTTCAGGCAATCGTACAAAATTCCTACTAGACCCTTGTGCATTAGAATTACAAAACACCTTTCCATCAACAAGAACTTCAACTGGACTGCTTATAATGTCATGTTCACTAATGTCCTCCTTTACATCACTTTCACCTATTATTAATTGTGCACACGTCTTTTGCGTGGCATATTCTACCTTCCTTTCCTCTTTATTCATCATAACCTTCCCCACATCTACGTCTTTTACCTCATACACATCATTAACAGTACAAATATTCCCCTTTTCACTCTCCTTTTCTGTCTCCCTTTCATTCCTTTAATAACGTCTTTTCGCACGATTCCGACATTGAGTTACCCTTATCACATGACATATTAACTTTATTTCCATTTTTACATTCATTTATTACTGAAACCGGCCAACGGAAGTGTCCGACCCCGCCTCTTCTGTTTCTCTCTACGGAAGTCATCTTGTTCTGACGCCTACCATTTGTGTGTGCTGCCAAGTGCAATATACGCTGCTCCAGCAAGCGCTGCCCCGAGCACAAACAGTCACGTGACTTCGCACTGGGCTCGCCACTACGTATCACTCCGCACACGTCTTCCATAGGCGCGTCCTTAACCTTCCTGCCCTGAAGTTTACATCTTTCCTTCTCGAATCTATTATTTGACATCTTTTCTTTGGGCCCAAAATCGGTCTCCGCGTGAATCCGGCCCGTAACACACGCGGTTTTCAGTTTTCTATTTCGTCTCTAGTTTGGAAATTCCGCTCCATGTATCCTCTGCCGCGCGTCGTATAATTTCCTCTACTTCTCGCACGACCTCTTTGAATCGTGTTTACACGAAATCTATCGTTTTCAGGTCGTTCGTTATGCTCATTACTTTCTCGTAAATTGTTATTGTGGGGACGGGTCTCGCGATTTCTTCGCCAGTGATCTTCATCCTCTACCCTTTCCAAGAACACAGAAAAACTTCTGTGGGTACTCCCAACATATCGTTTAGAATCCTCAGGCAGTTTCTGCCAAAGAACCCAAACGATCTCGGCTTCAGTCCTTCTTGCTTTTAGGTGTATCAGTTTTCTATACAACGATTCGCAAAACTCTTTCATGGTTTGTCTACCCCTGGTATCACACAGCCTGGCCATTAGGAACTCACGCCACAACTGGTCTTGCTTTTGTTCCGACCAGTATTCGTCAATAAATTTTTGCTTAAAGTTTTCAAAAGACATCTGGTCAGTATCCAGATTCAGCACCCACCTCTTTGCTTCTCCCGTTAAGGCACTGATTACCACATTAATTTTTTCCTGGTCAGATAAATATTTAGGAAAGTTTCTTTCGCAATTCTTCACAAAATCTAAGGGGTGCCATCCGTTATGCCTCTTTGCAGGGTCGAATTTTTCCTCGCCCTCTAAGATTTTACTGAAAGTCATTTTTTCAGTAAAATGTGTAGGTCCGGATTGTATTTTTCTTTCCAAGTCATACATTTTGCCTTGGATTTGTGAAGTGTTATGTTCACACTTCTTTTCGCAAGTAACAATCTGTTTAGTTAGTTCTTTACTTGCTTCTGTTACAGATTGTTTAATCTGTACAAATTCCGCGTTACACTCTGTTTGTATTTCGGATTTGATACCGAATACCTTCTCGTCCACTTTAGTATTGACTAAAGGTTCTATGTGGTCTTGAATTTTAATTACTTCAGTGTCAAATCTTTCGTTAATGTCATCAATCTGTCCTTGTACATTGGAAATATTGCCATTGATGACAGTAATTTCGCTTTTAATATTTTTGATTTCATTACTCACTCTTCCTACCCTTGAATTGACTTCTTCAATTTGTTTACTAAGTCTGGTACTCTGCATTTCGATTTGTTTACTTTGTGCAATAATCTGCGCCTTGATATTGTCATTGTCTGCTGCATTTTGTTGTCCCTGAACTGCAATTTGTTGCCCCTGTGCTACGATTTGTGCCTTAATATCGTCATTTTGCGCAGACAGTATTCTAAGCAAGTCAGTCAAGTCTAGTGTCATTTCGCTTTTAGATTCTACTGCATTTTCATGTTCGAGTCCTACTTCCCTTTCAGGTTTTGGTGATTCAAACATATCCCGCGATTCATTAACATAGCCACTGTCTTCCACAACATCGCTCATATTGTCTTGCTTAGTACGCGCGACATGCATAGCTTCTATCTGTTTATTGACATCGGCGTGGTATCGTACGTAATTTAACTCGCGCATAAAGCCATCTGTTGGTGTGCTGCCTGAACTACTCTCGATTGCATTCTGCTCTCACGTATTTAGATTGATTTCTAGTTCCCTGTCCATTTTAGTTACTATTAAGTACTGATACCTTTTATTTTCAATTTAAACTGAACTTTCACTATCCGTTCTGTTAAATAATGTACAGGTTCGTGCCGCTGGACGTTTTATGTTCACTCTATGTTTGTAAAATGCTAACTACTTATAATTTTTTCCATCTGTAGGTGCAAACTGAACAACGTCCTGTCACGCGGCGCCACGTATAACACTCCTGTCATAACCTCGAAACTGGAGGCAGTTTGCAAACAGAATTATTTTGTTAGAGTAATAATGGTATAAAGCAACAGAACAGTGTTACCCTCTGAGAGGAATTTTTCTAGGTTGACCGTGTTGTACCTAACGGAGGTGACTTATCGGAAATGAAAGTCAGAATTACGTAAATATTTGAACAGTAACAAACAAAATTTTGCCTATCTGCACTGTTTAACGTATAAAGAAAACGGTCGCCAGCCTAACTAGGCAAGAGAATGATTAACATTCTCGTTCAAGAAAATAGTTATTAGTAATTTTAACAAATAAACACAACCTATACTTTGTCACACGCGAGTGCAATGAACTCTGACACATACATATGTTTACGGTAAGATTGAAACTAACAGTTAGAGCAGCAGAAACTATTTGCAAAATTATAACAGATACCGAAACACACTATTACTTTCAGGGCTTAAAGAAATTATGGTTTTTATAATTAGTGGTCTTTCCGTTACTTGTTACCGAGCATTAACACAATAGACAAACTGTGGATCCTTTTATACTATTAATATGCACTTCTAATACACAAGAGAGACAGACACTTAGCAAACATGAGTATATAACGTTTCACAACTGCAGTTTTCCTCTTTTACTACAGTGAGACACAAAATTAACATATATGTAAGATACTGACTCACCTTCTGCGATTTACAACAGGCAGTAATGTGATCATTTACTAAGCAAAGCTTTATAAGCCTCAGTCTTAAGAACTTTTAATTTGAAGTTGGCAATAACACATTAATAAGCAGTTTTACTAGGAAAATTATTTGCAGCAAGCATCATTAACTTTAACTTACTCTCTTGCCACATTAACTTTAACTTTCTTTTTACTATGTTCAAGAGGAATTAATTAGCAAAAACACTTGTCTTTAATGTTCTTTTAGTAGGGACACTCGGTAATCACTTTAGTTCAAACGGAGAGGAACCTGAGAGGTGTTATGATAAGGAAAAAATCAAGGTAGGTACATAACGTCAGTTATAAGTTACCTTATATTTGTACACACTAAAACATCCAATGAGCTGATCCTTCACTGTACATTATTATAGCATTCCGATGCAGTGATTGCGCAGTGTGGCGGCAACTGCATGTTGGTAGGTGGATTTGCAGGCAGAATTGCTGGACTCTGTCCCTTCTTGGTGGCGATGATGAATACCAATTCCAGAATCGTTACAGCTATTTATCCATCCATCCGAGGCATGGGAAAGTGGCAGAAAAAGCCTCTCTCGGAACCAGCACAATACGCATCTTTTACATGGCAGTGCACAGTTTGGTAGCTCGTCCCCGACTCGTAGCTCGTCCCTGACTGACTCTTGTTCCACCTTTCCTACCTAGGCCAACCACAATTCGCGCGCGCTACGCAGTTCCGTTCCCGAGGGGAACCACTACACCTTTTACATACAAATTAACTAAGAACCCTAAGTGAAGGTCAGCAGTTTACATAACAGCAACCAAACACATTAAATAAAACAGAACATTTGCACATATTAGTATTTCTACCAAAAATTGTACACACAAAATTACAATTATATACAGTAAGTTTTCTTCCCTCCAAATGGGACAAAGAATTTAAATGACAGATACACTACATTGCATAGAATCAAACCAAGACATCAAAGTTCTTACAAAGAAAGGAGTATACAGTTTTGCGTTATTGATTCAATAAAACAACATTTACAGAAGCTCAACTATGTAACATTAAATGAAACAAAAGCAAAATAAATCAGTAGAGCATTAGTGCTATGGTGTTACAGCCTTAAACGGATAAATGGGATATCGTGCACAACACCTTGACTTTGGTGAAACTGTTACATGTCCAACGTGTGCATGTGCATTCTGCTGGCTCCAAATTCGAACACTGTGTTTGTTTGCTTTCCCGCTAAGGTGGAAAGTCGCTTCAACAGTGAACACGACGCGTTGTGCAAAAGTGTTGTCATTTTCAGTAGCAGGTGTCAGAAAATGCCACATGTTTGTGTTTGTGGCCATGACGTATAGCCTACAACAGCTGTAACTTGTATGGCTTCATAATCAACCGTGGTCTCAAAACACGCCAAATTGTTGTTGTAGGCACTTGCGACTCTAAACTGTCACGATGAGTTGATTTTGTAGGACTACGCTGGAAATCTGTTTGAATTCGTGCGACATTTTCGACGGAAACCGAAGGGCGTCCAGAACTCTTTCCTTTATGTACACAACCTGTGTCTACAAACTGTCGATACCATTTGGGAATGTTATGTTCTTTCTTATATGAACACATCGCCATTTTACTGTATTGTTCTTTACTTAATTACGACCCAGGTTTCGGCCTTTTACGCCATTTTCAAGTGACTGAATTTATGTTGTTAATCACTTGAAACTGTCATAAAAGGCCGAAATCTGGGTCGTAATTAAATAAACAGAAAAACAATCAAATGGTGGTTTGGTCGTTTAAATAGTATTGTATGACTGTTGCTCAGCAACATCAAAAAATGTTCCCTTCATTCGGTGTATCAGTTTGGTATCTCATCCTGGAATCACACTTCGCAAACTCTTGAGCATACAATGATTTCTGCTGCGGAGTAGCCATTTCACAACATGTGACGGTAACCAAGCAAACAGAAGTCAATATCTAACGGCAATTAATACAAACTAGACCGAGCGAGGTGGCGTAGTGGTTAGACACTGGACTCGCATTCGGGAGGACGACGGTTCAATCCCGCGACCGGCCATCCTGATTTCGGTTTTCCGTGATTTCCCTAAATCGCTCCAGGCAAATGCCGGGATGATTCCTTTCAAAGTGCACGGCCGACTTCCTTCCCCTTCCGTCCCTAATCCGATGAGACCGATGACCTCGCTGTCTGGTCTCCTTCCCCAAAAACAACAACAATACAAACTAGAAAATATATTCGTTCCTCCAATAACTGAGCCTTGACAGCATGTTACTTTGTAATACGTATATTCTTTTTGAAACACCCTGTGAAATGGGAAGCACCCTCTGCTATCCTCTTTACTGTGATTTGAAGAGGATAGACGTAGCTGAAGATGATATCCAGATGCTGATGTAGGGAAAATACAAAATGTGGTAACGTCACAAATTAGAATGCAGCATGAGCATAGCAGGTAGAAGCACAGCTAAAACAGAGTCCATATACAAAATGGAAAAAATGCAACCCATACTCTAGTTGAAGAGTTAGTCAGACCTATTGTAATACGTTTTGTATGCCGGTTGCCCTCTTGTGGATAAAAATTTTTCAAATGAACTGTCATACTTGCCAGATATTTTATCGATGTCCATGATAGATATATACATATTCCCGCATTACAGAAATCGATAAAATCTCTGCTAAGTTAATGCTCGTTACACAACAATTGCCGCAAAAATGATGTCATTTTGACGTCAAGTGAAACATCGACGACCGCATGATCGGCTGTCGACTTTATGACACGGAAGAATATGAATATCATTTCTTCTCGATTTACCCGCAGCAATTTAAACTGTCCTCTTTGTTCCTGCCTATCCACACGGTCGGAAGTGGTTACATATTCGGAGATAAAGCGACAAATATTTGTGAGAAGAAAAAAATACAAATTTTATTGCAGCTCGTTTTAGTCGTGATACTTAAAGCTGTACTCTTAGGTTCCAGCCTAACCACGTAATCCGAAATTGCTAAAAATTTATTTCACCCTTCGTTCTCAGACCAGGCTGAATCTAAATAATATCCAATATTGCAGAACATACTTGTATTACATTCATAAGAATATAAGAACGCGTTAACAACGCTAATATGAAAATATACTGCAAACCAAGAAGTTTCGACTCCAGAACCCCAATTAACCATGCGATGTTTAATTCCGCTCTTGGTTATCATATTCTATTTCGAAGACTTGTATTTTTCATGCGTTATTAAGTGACTTTCAATGGTAATGGTGATGTGTTTGTGATAAATTTTCAGTGCTTCCTTTTATTGTAACGGCATACTGCAAATTATAAAACAAGTGTGTTTCATTCTTAATTTGTAAATTATTGACGATAATAGCTCTCTCCTAACAGAGCACTCTTATATAAAGGCATTAATCGTCCATAAATCATTACGTGACATTTTATTATAGCAATAATTATAATAAAGCATTCCAAGAATGAAGTGGTTTTGTCAATTTCGGTACTTGAGGATGAAATCTTGTGAGAGGCCCGTACCGAATGTTAACGAAAGTCGATAGCCGAGTACGCGGTCGTCGATATTCTATGTGACGTCAAAATGGCGTCATGGTTGTGGCAATTGTGAATCAAGAGTTATCCCATTTAGTTGTCTTAATTATGTCATGGAGATCTCAATACGTTACGGTAGTTTCATATGTTATCAGAGATTTAATTGATGACTATGATATTGTGTTAGGGGTATAAGTACAGATATTTCAACTTATGGGATAGTGTACTGAACAACGTTAAATCAATATTTACTTAATTTGCAGGCTAATGTTTAAATCTATTAAGAGTAGTATGTTAATGTTGGTTAGTACCTCCAAGTACGCGTGATACACTTCATTTTTCCGTGGGCAGCACATCAGGTATTAAGAGTGGACATGTGGATGTAAACTGGACAGTCTATACTAAAAGGATTAGTTCTCTTGGAGGCACAGTTACGACCATGGAGAAACCATCAGGCAGTAAATAATTTGATGTGTTTGCGAAAAGATGGTTGGTTGGTTGGTTGTTTGGGGAAGGAGACCAGACAGCGTGGTCATCGGTCTCATCGAATTAGGGAAGGATGGGGAAGGAAGTCGGCCGTGCCCTTTCAGAGGAACCATCCCGGCATTTGCCTGGAGTGATTTAGGGAAATCACGGAAAACCTAAATCAGTATGGCCGGACGTTTGCGAAAAGACCTAGACGCAAAGGAAAACAACTAACTCACTGAAGTAGGTAGAAATTAAGCTACCAATGACCACAATATCTGTATCTGTGTCCATAATATCCTGTAAATCATAGAAACTGATAATATCTCTGGTAAAATATAGGAGTTCTGTGACTCTTGACGTCTCCATAACTTAATTCAGACAGAAAGCCAATAGCCTAGCGATGGCTGCTGATGATAACAGAGGAAGTCGTTGAACTCTTGAAATTACACACAAATCTGACGTGCAAGAAATCGTTAAAACTTTTATCCAAGTATCATAGTTACTCGATTTTTCGTCACAGTGTTGGGTGGAGGTGGTGCTTCTGGGGATTCCTTGGTCCTATTCGAAGGTTGGTGATTGGAGGTAGAGGTCCCGTCGACAACAGGTAATTCAAGATGGGACACTATTAGAATGGATATTGTTGGGCAACTATTTGATAGAAAATCGCCTATATCTTTTTAAAAGAAATATCTCGATATTCGCTAAAAATGATTTAGTGAAATAATTGAAAACGTGAATCAGTGTGATCCGATGGGAATTCGAACCACACTGCTCCTGAACGCAAGTCCAGTGTCTTAATCACTTCTTATGCTCGAGTACTGCCACTGGCATGCCCGTAGTTTGAAATTTGTCGTTACTGTTATCGGACGAAATTTATTAAGAACGTTATATTCTAACTTAATTTGTTGTTCAGCCTACAAACAATATAAAAATAGCACGAAATTCGTTCACTAAACACCGATCTTAACATTTTGCAACGGCTGTACGACATACCGCTAATTTTCTGACGTGCGATCTCACGTGCTTTGTGAGTTCACATTCTTGGACTGTCTGAAGCAGGTCTCGTCTGAAGAAATCACTAACTTCGATGTAGTCGTTAATAAAACAGTGATACATAAGGTGTAGAACATGTATATATATATATATATAATCACAAATATTTTTGTCCTCAGACTACCGGTTTCGGTCAGCGGCGACCATCTCCATACCTTGTTTATTCGAGGCATGCTGCCACGGGATGGTAGATCCTCAACTGTTCCGTACTGAGGAAAATGGATAATGTTTTACTTCGTCCGTCTCTGTTCCACTGGTATAAGATTTCGCCGATGTGGTTACCGGTTTCGGACTGCACATCCATTCTCAAACCACACACCTTGTTACTGATGGTAACTATTGATACAATATGGTACCAAAAATCAAGATTAGCTTCTGTACAGAAGGCATACGTTAGGCAACAGCAACCCTCATTGATGTTGCCTTATGTGTCTGATGCACCTCTCCTAAAAAATTATCCATTTTTCTCATTTTCATATCGCCAGAAAAAGGGGGAAAACCAAGTATAACTAATGGACAGCTACATCTTAAAACAATAAATTATGCCACACAGAAATTAAATCTCAACAGGCACAGGTTTGAATGGAAGCCTTTATAACAGAAAATTTGTAAGGCTAAAGGGTAATGTTTCTGATTAGATAGTGTTATAAAATGCCAACCTTGTCGTTCGAATTCGCACAGCTGATTGTCGTTCGATTTCTACGGACCTTTAAGCAAACTTTTTTCAAATCAGTAACATTTTCTAATGTTCGGTCATATTTCTGAAAATTTGTTAATGTGTTCCATGTAGTTAAGATGACGTAATGAAATATATAATACCCTTTCCAGACTAACTTTTTTTTTTTTTGGACGAACTGTACGTTGTGAACTTGCAAAAGACGAATATTATATCCTAAAAATTAATTAATTACCAAAATAATTTAAAATACGCTAGGTCACTCATTCTTTTCGAGGGGACTAGGCTACGGGAAGGCTATAGGCCGGATTGAGTCATTTCCAATTGTCAGCATTGCCACCAACAACAACACAACACTATACCGCAGAAACACTCACAACAACCAGCAACACAGTAGCTATGCATTTGATATGTCAGTCAAACGTCGAGAACAACGATCGCCTCTTCTAGGAGCTTGCCATATCGTTTATCACGTAATAAGTATAGGGATTTTTTTAACCTAGACCGAAATCGACTGTCTCTAATGTATCCCTCTCTTCTCAGAGGTCTACCTTAATTATTCTTATTTAAATTACTTACATCATTTGTTTTTCCCAATCCTCTTCTGAGCCCCTCCTCTTTTGTAGCTTAGTTCTCGTACTCTTCTTAGCCGATTATCTTACGCCACTATTAGGCCTATACCTTTACTACATAAACTTCTCTATTTCATCAAACACATTTTTTCACACTTATTGTCCGTTTTATCGGTTCACTAGTCTTTCGTTATAGTTTCCATATTAGACGATTTTTTCTACAACAAAATTTAAAAGTTGGCAATCGTCGTCGTCTGCGTTATTGTTCACATTTCTGCTCTGCAGAGTGATATGTTTTGAAGTCTATCGACGGACATTCTGCTACGCATGATTCCTGAATGGAACAGAGAAGAAGAAAACTGTAGTGGCACCACAGGTACCTCCACCACACACCATAAAAGGGGTTGGGGAGCTACATGTAGATGTAGATGTAGAACAATACCCCAGTCCATTATTTCTTCGTCGTCATCATCCTTTATCGACTGGCCAAAACAAGGAATTCATTTTATTTCTGGCTACTTTACCGATTGTATCCTTGCTGAAATGTTGTGTTTCTTTGGAAATCAACATATATTCCACACTAAAATGAAAGTGCCTCCATTTACATCAATGTCCTTGATTGTGAGATATTTTGTTTTACAGAAATTTAATTTGATTCCAGCCTTTTCTTAGTTTCCGGTAACTTCCTCATCATTTATTATGTAATACACTTACCAGTCTCTAAGATTACCAGATAATTCGTAAACAGAAAAATATATTAGGAAATCCACTTCCATTTTCAGATCGTTAAGCAACACTTCTTTAGCTATTATTTTTTAATTTCATTGAAGTAAATCTTTAGAAAGATGGGGGATAAGTAGCAGCCTTCATACGGATAGCATATTGGAAAGTATGTTTCCAATTACAGTACTTTTAAGTAGCTACAACTTCAGCTTCAGTTTATAATTTATTAAAAGAGGAATACTCTCGTAAGTAAAGTAATTTTGTAATTTGTATAGATCTTGAAAATAAGCTCCTGCCGAAATATTTATTTATTTTGTTTCTTATCTACATGTCAAGTTCCGTAGAACCAAATTGATGAGCAAACCTCCAAGGTCAGGAAACGTGCCAGTACATGAAAGTACAAATTAAACGTAATAACAGATAAAAATTATATGTTTAATAACCAGAAAAAAATCAATTCACAAGTTTAAGTAAACGCAATCAACAATATTAGCATAACAATCAGCTTAAGTTTTCAAGGAACTCCTCCACAGAATAGAAGGAGTG